>NC_003075.7:16131196-16437929 GCF_000001735.4 Arabidopsis thaliana
GATTGTGATACATGTCGTTGGATGGTTCCGGTAAGCTTTTCTTCTCTGAAATCTGTAAAGCTCCTAAATTTTTCTGCTCTTTCCCCTGTCTTGTGGACCCTTTTGGTGGTCCTTTGAAATTGATGAATTGATTTAAGCATTTTGGGTCTATTGGTTGGTAGGGTAAAGTAGTTGGGGGGTTTTCATTTTGGGTATTGGGAAGTTGATGCCTTAGGATTGATCTCGAAGAAGGATATACTAACATTAGAATATAATCTGATTTGATCACAGTCATTATATGAGAACAAGAAGTTAGAATGTTCATGTTATAGTTGTTTGTTAGCAGGCCAATGCAGCTGTGAGAGCAGGATTTTACTTTCCCTTTACATTTTTTTCAGCCAATTCGTAAACAGCTTTTCTCTGATTTATCTTCACAGGATTTATTCACTCGAGTGGACAACATGTCTGCGGTTACAAAGCAACCAACTTGTAAGGAGGAAAGACTGAATGCTCTTCAGGTGCCTTAACTACGTCGATTTTAGTTTTCTTTCTATTTAATATCTGATGACATTTCATTGAGGATGTTTTTGAATCTCCTTGTTTTTTTGTCTTTGATAGCTTTTATTGTTACCTTATAAAACAGATAGACAAATTTTGTGGAAATGTCTGCTAGGATGTCATAGACTGAGAAATTTCTTATGAAGAAAAATATTTTAGTGAGTAAAATTTCTGAGGTTGTCCTGATTACTCATGGTTTCTTGATTCTTTCAGGCCTTACTATCTTGTCCGACGGGCTCTATTCGCACTCAAACTCCACCTGCTGACATAGGGGAAGCTCAAGAGACCTTTCCACTTGTAGTGGACAAAGACACACTTCCTGTACTTTTTAATCCCTTAAGCTTTCATTTTTTTAGGATGGTTATTAACAAGTCAACTAACTCTGATTAGATCATTGTAAGCATACGTAGGTTTTGAATAGATTTAGATACAATGACCTTAAGTTCTTAACTGATTTAGCTCCACTGAGGACTCTTACTACCTTGTTCTTATATGTTGTCTGCTGTCCTTGAGGTTTATAAAGTTTGAGATTTGCATTATGCTCAGGGCGTTTTTCATTGTGGATTTCATTCCAAGAAATCGTATGGAGCAACTTCTTACCTGATCCTTCATCGTGAGGGAAATATACTTGTTGATAGGTATATACCCTTGGGAGGAGGCATCATGAATTCTTATTTTCTTTGTTGTTTAGTATCTTATACATTGTTGATGCAATGTATTTCTTGATATACTTCGTTGTGGCTATTAACTCTACACAACTGATTAAACCAAGGTTTTGCTGTTTGCTGCAGTCCTAGGTACGTGGAGAAACTTGCTGGAAAGATCGAGATGAAGGGTGGTGTTCGCTACATGTTTTTGACACACAGGTAGAATTGATAACACCTAAAGGAGAAAATCCGTGTTTTCTCTTGTAATCTCTGTTAATCAGGATAAGCGATTTCATTGTTCAGGGATGATGTTGCAGATCACAAGAAATGGGCAGACAGATTCAAGTCTACCAGAATTCTGCATTCTGATGATGTATGTCCTTGAATTTTTCACACCTCTCTGCACATTCTTGATAGGTTTTTTCAACATCTAGATTTCGTGAAAAATGAAAAAGCTTGCTTACATAGTTACAAGAACCTTGGGCTGCTTATATGCTCTGTAGAAAATAGAAAAAGATTATGAGGTTGGATAAAAGTAAAAAGTAAACTAGCCACGCAAACAATTTTGTTACTAAACCCATCTCTGATCGACCATTAAGGGAATTTTTTTTTTGTTAGGTTGAACCTTCGACCTCTGATGTGGAGTTAAAGCTGGAAGGAAGTGGACCATGGAGTATCTATGAAGATGTCGAACTTATACACACTCCTGGTCATTCAGAAGTAAGTTTGTCCAACTGCAAGAACATACATAAAAACAAATGTTCAATTTTTGTTAAAAAGAATTCCATCATGATCTTGGGATAAGAGCTTCGTACAATTTGCAGGGATCAGTGTGCATGTTCCATAAGTCCCTCAAGGCATTATTCACTGGCGACCATGTAATAATGACCGAATCTGGATTGAGCATTTTAGAGCAGTACAATCACGGTTCAGGTAAAGACTCATCTGTTGAATGTCTTTGGGTTAATGTTTTTGAATATTCATTCAAGAACGTAGAAAGATTGATCTAAATGTTTTTTTTTTGTGTCTCTGGCAGTGCCTCTCCAGCTCGAGAACGTAGAAAAATTGATCAACCTGGATTTCAATTGGCTAATACCGGGTTAGTGCACTTTGGCTATATATATCTGCTTTACTACTGAAATGGACATTTTGGATGTTGATGGCGGTTTTGTATATCAGGACATGGAAGAAGAGTACATTTCAAAGATGGAGACGAGAAGGCGAAGAATCTGGAAGCACTTGTTCAGAAGCACAGAGAGAAACAACTTGTTTCCTTTAGCAAATCCGGGAAAGCTTAAGATATGTATGCTGATTCTAAACCGGTTAATCAAACTAAACCAGACCGAATGTCTCTACGGCCTGACTGGTCTATGTGTCAGTTAGTTCCCACGCGAGTGATGTATTTATTTCTACGTAACATTGTGAACCTGCTTAAACGCTTACTAGATTGAAACGAAGACCGTGAGTAATAAAGTCTCCTCTTTCCTAGTGCAAGTATGTCAGCTAAAGTGTTGCTGTGTTTTTTTACGATATTTTTCATGTTATTCGGAATGTCTTAAATCACAAAAAATATTCGACTTTTCACAAGCATCGGATGCATAGTTGTTTATTTGATAAGGGTATCTCCCATAGCTAGTTAAAAATGTTATTTAATATATTCGTTTTGGTACCATATGCTACAATAATCATATTATGCAGAGATCATCGAATAACATCACATAAGGTAAGAAAGTTCATGTAAAAAGAAAATGCACTAATAATCATTCACAAACTTAGCAGTAGATTAGCGATCGAAAATTGATGTCACCAAATTTAACAATCTTTAAAATGACATCTTTTAATTAACGACGTTCATTCGGAGACAAAATGAATTTCATCAAAAATGAGTCACTAAACTATTTTTCAACCACTCCACTAAAAAAGTTAAACCTCATTCAAAAACTGCCACGAAACATTCCCACCAACAAAAGATAACAAATAATATAGACTCCCTCGCCTTGTTGCTTCCCACTACAAAAGTAACAAGAAAAATTGTTACAATACTAAGCATAGTATTAACGTTATGCTATATATACAAATCTCTCGTCGGACCAAATATTCGCATTCATAGATTTCATTACAAATTAACGAACTATTCACAGAAAGAAATAAAACGAGATGGGAAGTGGCATGATAAGGACATTGGTTATTCTAGCAATAGCTTTATTCATGATCGGTTCCGACAACGTCCACGTGGCAAAAGCCCAGGTCTGTGGAGCTAACTTGTCGGGACTGATGAACGAATGTCAACGCTACGTCAGCAACGCCGGACCAAATTCTCAGCCGCCGTCTCGGTCTTGTTGTGCTCTAATCCGTCCCATTGACGTACCTTGTGCTTGCCGCTACGTTTCAAGGGATGTTACGAACTATATTGATATGGACAAAGTGGTTTACGTTGCTCGTTCTTGCGGCAAGAAGATTCCCTCCGGTTATAAATGTGGAAGTAAGTATCTTTCTTGCTTTTCTTATTATAGTTTCGTAATTGTTAAGCATATAATAATTTGGATTTGAATCTGTTATAGGTTACACCATTCCGGCGGCTTAAAAAGGAACGAAACCAACAGAATTTGGATTTGCTATAAAAATTAATAAAACGTATTAGTATCTGAATAATGATGATGATGGATGTTATCAGGATTTTAGGTCTTGTAGTATAAGCAAAATGGGGTTGATGGTCGGAAGATATAATTAATGAAAATATGTTTGTGTTTTTTTATTTTGAACACCTAAAGTAAACATCTGAACTAGCAAAACGAGCAATTAAACATCTGACCACATAAATAATCCATTTTTTATCTCTATTTTAACCTCGTAGTTAGATAATTAATTTATGACCAAAAAGAAAGTAAATAACTAAAATGAGAAAATGAAAACCACGAGCTCCCAAATTTCCTGCGGCTTCTTTAGCCTCTTGTTTCGTTTATGTACCACTTTCTCGACTCCACACTTTATAAACCAAATCCTCCACGAAACTCCAAACACATTGTCCAAAGATCAATACACACTGTTTTAAGAAGAATTTGAAAAGAAAAAGAAAAAAAGAAGATGAATGCCGGAAAGCAAGCTTCGTGGGCGGTGGCGACGGCGATCGCAGCCGTGGAAGTGCTAAAAGACCAAGGCGTTGCTCGGTGGAACTACCTTTTCCGCTTACTCCACAAAGAAGCAATGGCTCGCGTCCGTACCATTACAGTCCCATCTCGTCCCTCTCCTCCTACGTCTTCATCTTCGGCTACTTCCATCAGATCCAAACCTTTGTCCACCACACCCTTTGAGACATCCTTTGAGAAAGCTATGGGTCTTAGCTGCTTTGGTCCCACCACCGTTAGATTCTAGATCTCTATGTACTGTGTTGTATGTACGCAAATCAGAATGTGCATGCGTCTATGACTTGTTTTTGTTTACCCATCACATCATTAGCTAGGTCCACTAAATGTTGTACTTGTTGGAGTCATTATTCTAACATTTTGTTTTCAATATTGAAATAAATCTGGTTTTATATAGACATAACTAAAACAAACCGGAGTGTTTAAGCCGGTTTATATTTATACCACAAAGAATCTTAATCCGCTAAATTTACATCACCGAAGGATGGACCCTTGTGAGTCACACAATTGGTGTGCAAATTAGAAGAAAAACATCAATTCATTTTTTATTACATGGAAACAATTTTAGAATTTTTTTTGCTATGATACAATGTTACCAACCCATCATTATTTGATTTATGATAATAAATTTCATTATGTAAATTTTACACATGACCTAGTGTATAAAATAGACATACTAGCTGGACCATAATCAGACGAACTTAATATCGGTTAATACACTACCGGTTCATTAAGCATTTAGACAAAAAAAAAAAAGAAGAAGAAGTCCATATACATGCATATATACGAAAGTCACATCAGAAGATCAGACATACAAGTACAACGACTAGTCAGTGGACGCAGTTTGTTGTGTGGTGGGACAAGGTGAGAATATGCCCACAGATATCGCTATTGCTCTCTTTAACCATTTTGGTCCAAAACACTTTGCCAACTTTTTTAATAAAGACTGATACAAATTTTAGATTGATACAACTTAACATTAAAACCACCCAAATAAAACTTCGTAATATAGATAAGCATCATTGTACCACAACCACACACCAAGCCAATAAGTCAACAACTACTCCTAACCCTTTTAAACCTAATCAATACAATTTAATATTAGACCGACTACGTGATGGTGCATATGCTTCTTTTTACCAAAACATATATATTCAAGCAACAATTAATACATATTTCGATTCTCAATTTAATCAACTGAAGAAATTTCGGTCACTTGTTTTAATTTTTTTTTGTAAAGCTTATAATTTTTATTTTGTACCAACATTTAAAAATCAATTATTTTGGTGAAATTAGGATGATAGATACCGTCAACCTACTTTTGTTGACCAAACTTGATTCTAAAGAAAGAAAGCAAAAGAGAGAGAACAAAAACGAAGACAACTCTCATCTTCTTTTCTCTTTCTTTTTCCTCTTTCTCCATTGCTTGTTGATTGATGATCTTGAAGCAAGGATCATGAGGTTCCTTCACAGATTTCTGTTGGAGGATATGCCCAAAGAAACCTTTTCGGACTCTCTCTGTAAAAATAATTGCATCCAAGAGTTGAAAACTCTAGGATACTGTTCATCCTATTGTCTTGACGAGTGTCCTTCCATCTGCGAGATCGTCGTAATTTCAGGTCTTTCACCACCTGCAGAGATCCACCACGACGATAACTTAAAGAGGATCTTGATCATCTCTGCTTCATCTATCATCACAACTCTGTTTCTCCTTACTTTACTTGTTCTCTGCTTCAAGTTTTACTATAGGAGGAGAAGATCAATAACAACATCAAGAAGATGGAGTATGGAAGAAGCTAGGAATTGGGATTTTGATGGACCAGCACCTGTTATTGTTGATCATCCGATTTGGCATATCAGAACCATAGGGTTGAATCCAACGGTTATAAGTTCCATCAAAGTTTGTCAGTATAGTAAAAAAGATGGTGTTGTGGAAGGAACTGATTGCTCCGTTTGTTTAAGCGAATTCGAAGAAGAAGAGACGCTTAGATTGTTACCAAAGTGTAAACATGCTTTTCATCTTTATTGTATTGATACTTGGCTTAGATCACACACCAATTGTCCGCTTTGTCGTGCTCCTATCGTTGAGGCCAACACAATGATTGATGATCATAGTGAGGGGCTAGAGGAGATAAGTGTGATGATTCCAGAAGAAAATGGAGATGATACCGATGAAGAAATCGAGGAAGAAAGAGATGGCTTTGTTAGTAATATTAGTAGAGATCATGGTGAGTCACAACAACAGCGAGTGAGACGATCAGTGTCGTTGGATTCGTTATCGGGTTTAAGGGTAAGTGAAGTTGTTGTGGGTAGAGAAAAGGAGAAGTTGAAGAGAGGCAATAATATTGGATCTGGGAGGTCAAGTTTATTGAAGAGATCTATCTCTTACAGTGGAAAGTAGTACTAGCTAGCTTCAGTGCTAATAATAAAAACAAGAAGTCCATAAAGTAAGTAAGTTTCTTGAAGAAGAAAATCAAATCAAACCCAACAAGATATAGATTGTATTCATATGTATGAAGGTGATATAAGATTACGATTATCAAAGCTAGTCACTCTTGTAAAGTTAAAAGAGAGTTTTGACAACTTCTACTACTCTGCTTAGATACTCTGGATTTGTGGATTAAGTATAAATATACACCAAACTTCGTTTTGTATGTTACTTATTTATTGTTCCTCAAGAAATACCATCTGGATTTTAATTATTTTTAGATTCAACTGTCTTATGTGAATGGATTTACATTTGGCGTTGTGGATCTCTAACACTAACTATATGAAACGCTGCGTTTCATTAAAAGAAGGTAAAAACGACAAAGAGAATCTTCGTCTTCATCGATCATTGTTGTGTAAAACTCTTGTTCCTCTTCCTCTTCAACGTGAACACTTCTATTTCTCAGAGAACATTCACCTATATGTCTTTCTTCAAGGAGAAGTCTTCCTCTTTCCAGATTTAGGTTAGATTCATGTTATAACTTTTTCTAAGATTTCTGATTTCCGAATTTGAATTTTGTTTATGATTTAGTGTCGGTGTAGAACTGAATGATACTAATGCAAATGATTGAGATCGATTTGATGTAAAATTATCACCTTCTCGTGTAATTTAAAGGTCGAATCGTCCGGGGTCACATTGTCGCAGGTTTATGTTTATCCTCTAAATTAGGGTTTCTTTTGTGAAATTGGGGATTTTTTTTGTCTGCTTACAAATCATGCTGTTTTATTTCTCTTGAAATTAACTTCATGCTGTTTTTGACATAGAATACAACAGACAAACTAGATTTAACAGAACTGTTAAGATGAACGGAACATAAGATGACTTCTAAAAATGGATAAATTTTAGGTCAATTTTTCTTTCCATTTTCAGTTTTCTGACCCTAGGTGAGATTTGTTTTGGACTTTTCATGTATTGTACATGTGAGTTAATCAAATAAAATCTAGGTTCATGCATTTACAAACATAGTTTAGGAAGTAAAATCACATGTTAAGTTTTGATCTTAAACTCTTGTTGTTATTCTTGTTGTTGTTTGCTACTTGTTAGAATTATGAATCTTTGACCTATAGCAAATTTCCATAAAATCAATCATGTTAACCCTTAATCCAAATCCTCCATCAAAGAGTTTTTTTGCATTAGTTAGCTTCTCATGAAGCGAATTTGGTTTTGGGAAAAGAATTTGTGGGGTGGGGTCCAAAACTGACACGACACAAAAACTTTGGTTTCTCCGTCTTTGTTGGAGAAATGCATTCACATCCACTTCTTACCAAAATTAAATAAATCAATATTTAATTTTTTTAAGGCCTTCTTGTTTTTTCAGATGAACACTCTTCAGATGCCTTGTGCCTTATTGATCCAGATTCGAAGTACCCAACTTTACTCTCTAGACCTTTTTCATGGCAGCCACTCCCACACACTTCTCTGTCTCCCATGATCCTTTTTCTTCCACGTCTCTCCTTAATCTCCAAACTCAAGCGGTATGTTGTCAATTCTTCTTCCCCCCCTCCCTATCACACTGTTTCATCTAATTCTGACTATTGGTTTTCTTAACTCTGTTGCATTTTTTATTTCAGATCTTTGGTCCCAATCACAGTTTAAAGACAACCCAGTTGAGAATTCCAGCTTCTTTCAGGTAATTTCTTGGCTTTACTAACTTTTCAGTTTGGAATTGGGATAACGATCCGTAATTATGATATAGTTGTGAGAGAATCTATGATAAGAATCTTAGAGAAATCACTTGGTGATGCATTGTACTTTGTTGAAGACCCTTTTTGTTTGTACAGCTTATGTTTTTGTTTCTTAGGTTTCTATAAGTAGTGTGTCTTTTATAAGATTTGAAAAGAAGAGTCTTTTTTGTGATGCTTCAAATGGCAAAATCTCAGTGAAGATGTTTTTATAATAATCAAATGTTCAGATTTAGTATGTTTTTGTGGTGTTTGCAGAAGAAAAGCTACAAACTTGCAAGTGATGGCTTCAGGAAAGACACCTGGACTGACTCAGGAAGCTAATGGGGTTGCAATTGATAGACAAAACAACACTGATGTATTTGACGACATGAAACAGCGGTTCCTGGCCTTCAAGAAGCTTAAGTACATGTAAGTTGCAGAGTACCACCAATTGTCATTTTTCAATGGTTAATAGATTACTTATTTCCTTTCTTCTTCACCTGATGATATTCTCTTGAGCAGGGATGACTTTGAACACTACAAAAATCTGGCAGATGCTCAAGCTCCAAAGGTAGCTTTACTCTTCAACGAAATTTTATTGTTCATGGAAGGCTTGAGATATCTTCTGTGGTTTGAATTTTGTCTGGAGAAAGGAATTGTTACTAACAGTTTAAGCAACAGTTTCTGGTGATTGCTTGTGCAGACTCTAGAGTTTGTCCTTCTGCTGTCCTGGGATTCCAACCGGGTGACGCATTCACTGTTCGTAACATTGCAAATTTAGTACCTCCATATGAGGTATAACATTTAATGCAGACTACCATTTTGGTTTTATGGCCTGGTTCACATTTTGATATATTTGCATTTGCCTGTTGCGTGAAGTCTGGACCTACTGAAACCAAAGCTGCTCTAGAGTTCTCTGTGAATACTCTTAATGTAAGCATCTATCTTATCTCTTATAGTGTTTCACGTTTTAAATAGAGCATTTTTCACAGTTTAGACTGTTCTGTTTCTTGAAATTAGCTTTCTACAGAGTTTGTCTTTTCACTTAACTCAAATCTCTAGGCAACATAAACAGCATAGACACAATGTGTAGATACATTCATTTATAATTCTTGTCTCATTGATAAACTTGTAGGTGGAAAACATCTTAGTCATTGGTCATAGCCGGTGTGGAGGAATTCAAGCTTTAATGAAAATGGAAGACGAAGGAGATTCCAGGTTTTTACCAGTTCTTGATTCAATCTATCGAAAAAATCCATTAATTGTTGTTGAACTTTGCCCATATTGCATTTCCCTGGTAACAGAAGTTTCATACACAACTGGGTAGTTGTGGGAAAGAAGGCAAAGGAAAGCACAAAAGCTGTTGCTTCAAACCTCCATTTTGATCATCAGTGCCAACATTGTGAAAAGGTGATGTCTTTTGGCAAATCAGCGGTCTCTTATATGAATCAGTGAACTTATATTCAATATAAAACCTGCAGGCATCGATAAATCATTCATTAGAAAGGCTGCTTGGGTACCCGTGGATAGAAGAGAAAGTGCGGCAAGGTTCACTGTCTCTCCATGGTGGATACTATAATTTTGTTGATTGTACGTTCGAGAAATGGACAGTGGATTATGCAGCAAGCAGAGGTAAGAAGAAGGAAGGCAGTGGAATCGCTGTTAAAGACCGGTCAGTTTGGTCTTGACTTACGACTATCTCAATCTTCATAGAGTTTTTTTTCATAATTTATAGAGAAACATCAAACCCCTTTTGGTTGGGATTATCATGTGTTTGTTCCACTTGTGTGTTGAAGTCATTTTCCTTCTTCTGTCTTATTGAGGCAGGGACTAATGTTTGTTTTATCTTTCAGTTGTTTCGTTTAAATTCCACATTTGTGCAATGAACTGGTTGGTGTTTCTTTAAGATATAATCATTTTGCCACTGTAGTGAGATCGGAGGCATGCATTACAGAGATAAGAAAAGTTTAATACACCAACATAATTGAATGCAATTTATTAGATTTATGACTTTGCAATAGTATAGCTATGTTACAAATTGTAAAACCGAATAATGTTACAGTCAATACTCATCAATCTTACAGCCACCAGTATATAGTTAGTTAGCTTATGTTGATGATAATCTTCACATATGCCATTAAGTTTGGAGGAGACAACTTAAGGGATGGAAGTTGGAGTTCCAGGGAGAGAGGGGGAGCAGAGAGGGCCGTAACGGGCGATCCAGGCATTGCGGGCTTCGGATATTGAGAGAAAGGAGATGAGAATGGGAATTTTGGAAAACTTTGCCCCGGAAACTGAGGAAACTCGGGTGTAGGATTGCTCGGAAAACCGGGTCTAGGGAATTGAGGGAAAGGCATGGGATTAGTTGGAAAACCGGGTCTTGGGAACTGAGGAAAACTGGGTAATGCTGGATTGTTCGGAAAGCCGGGTCTCGGAAATTGAGGGAAACGCGGTCTAAAATACTTCGGTTTTAACGTTTGTTTCTTCGTAAATTGTTGTGCAGCGCGGCTTGAAGTGATCATAGAGGAGAACATCAGAGCCATGAGGAGAGAAGCGACTAAGAACATTTTAGATGAGGCCATAGTGTTTAATAAAAGAGCTCTTCAATTAGTTGTAGTGTGTTTTTTATTTGATTACTTATTTCTCTGATGGATTTGAGTTATATAGGAGGAAACTCAATAGAGATAACGAGTACAATTTGCATATCATTTGACTGAATTTTCTTTTTATAGATTTACCCCTGATGGTTTCATTATTAAGAATAGGAAACGGTTGATATGGTTACCATTTTGTTGCTATTAGTTTTGAATACATGTTTGTTGTATCAACAAAACAAATCCATAAGACTTAGAACTGACCCTGCCTCATCAAATTGTCATATGGTTATAATGTAGATTTTACATTGAATATCAACTACATACATCTAATATTGAACTATTACTGTGGTTGCACTCTGCAAGCTCTTTCATCTCTCTTATGCTAAACTTACCCAAAACTCTTCTTGCCCACTCGCCAAAATAAGTCTCATTGTATCCAATCATAGCGTTCTTGTAGATGGACATACACCGCCTGTCTGTATCGGGGAATTGACATATTTCGCCAACCGGGTCGTGCCAAGAGCCTTCGTGTCTCATCCCTGACCAATTAGCTCCCCATTGGAACACAAGCTGGCCAACTCCTGCAAGCTTAAGCCATCCTTTGGGGAAAAACTCCATTACACTACTATTTTTATCCATTAGAAACAAGTTAGTGAGTTGTGCACCGTGCGGTGACACTAACACATCGGTCTTCTTCATTAGCTCCACTTGCTCACAAAATGATAGATTATTCGAATATGAAACACTAATTTCACACCCATCTACTCTCTTACACTCTTTCTTAAAGACATCAATCACCATTGATTCATTTCTGAAAGATCTGGCTCCGGTTCTCAATAGTAATGTCATACCGATTCGCGGTTTTGATGCCACAGATGAGCTGATATTACAGTAATTCCTCGCTTTGCATCTAATGAGATCAAAAGCTTCCATTCTTCTCTCCCTTGACATTCCACCTTCATTATGTCTCATAACAACCGCCTTCTCGAAACAAACAGGCTTATCATCATCAACAAACCGTAAAAAGTCCGGTTCTTGACCGTAAGTGGCTGTGACTATCTCGCTCAGCCAATGCCCCATTCCGAACCTTAGTTCTCCCCAGTGGTATAAAACCCATTTTTGAGGCTTTTCACATTGATTTCTTAAGCTCCAAGCAATAAATGGAACTACTGCCGTTAGTCCATGCCACAAGTTACCATAATCATATTGATTGTAAGAGACAAACGTCAAGCCATCCTGAAGAATGGCATTGGTAGGAAGAGCTTCAGGCCAAGCCAGCGCGTAGGAGTTCCATGACCCATCATGTTCATCAACCCCTTTCAAACACAAAAGCCTTCCTTTCGAAGAATCTGAAGGAAATTCTTGATACTGAGCCTCACCTTTGGTTTGATTATCATAGAGAGAGCTCATGAACCAAGTATGACCTTCAAGTGGTTTGTTCGAAAAACGATAGTCTTTGAGTGGAAGGAATGTCACGGATTCACGTAGCTTCTCCACCAAGGAAGCCGTCTTGTTCTCTGATACTTCTTCATGATTGTGTTTCAGATACGTCAAGAGTGCAGGAGGGAGTGAAAGAGAACGTTGAGTAATTTGAAATGAACAGATTTGGAGAAGAACAAAAACAGTGACAACGAGGCACAAGACGTTCAAGTAGAACTTAAGAGAGGATAAGCAAGTAACTAGCCTTCGCCAAACACTAGCTTTAGTTGTCATTGTGAATCAAATAGAGTGAGGCAGAATCTGTTTAGTTTGATGGAACTAAATTTGTGAGGAACATATATGGTCAACGGTTAATATAGTCGTGGAAGATCTGGAAGTAACCAACACGTGCTCTCTCCGTTTTTCTCTCTTAGTTTTACAATTTTTAATACGAGAAGTTTTTCTCATCTCAAAGATAAGTTCACTACTCTGACTTAGATTAGATGCATACAATTATCTACTCGAACTATTTATATAATTTAAGCCACTGGTCTTTGTTATAGTTCCTGTGCTATGAGTCATTGATCATGTTTGTCGAATTTCGTGCTAGATCTATAGTAGCTGAAATAGATATAAAGTACTATATACCGAATAATTTTTGGATCTTGAACTAGAAATTTAACATTTTTTTTTTCTTTTCATATTTTACCTTTAGCTTTTTTTTTTCATTAAAGAGCAGTTGGCTACATACTCTGTTATTTCAACACCAACATCCATCTAGCGAACCATAACTGTGTTTGCGTCCTACAACATTTGCCATCTTTCTTTCTTTAAACTTACCCAAAACACTTTTTGCCCACTCGCCAAAATAAGTCTCATTGTATCCGATCCTACCGTTCTTATAGACGGACGACATACATCGCCTATCAGTATCGGGAAACTGACATATTTCCCCATCCGGGTCATGCCACGAGCCTTCATGTCTCATTCCTGACCACCTAGTTCCCCATTGGTACACAAGCTGACCAACTCCTGCAAGCTTACGCCATCCTTTAGGGAGAAATTCCATCACGCTACTATTTCTGTCCATTAGAACCAAATTAGTAAGTTGTGCACCGTGTGGTGATACTAACACATCGGTCATTCTCATCAGCTCCACTTGCTCACAGAATGTTAGATTATTTGAATAAGAAACTTTCAATTCACACCCTTCTACATTTTTACACTCTCTCTTAAAGATATCGATCACGGCTGACTCATTCTTGAATGATCTTGGTCCGGTTCTCATTAGCAATGTCATACCTATTCGTGATTTTGATGTCTCGGACAAGCTTATGTTACAATAGTGTCTGGCTTTGCATCTAATGAGATCAAAGACTTCCATTCTTCTCTCCCTTGACATTCCACCTTCATTATGTCTCATAACAACCGCCTTCTCAAAGCAAACCGGCCTGTTCTTATCACGAAACCGTAAAAATTCTGTGTTCTGACCGTAAGTCGCTGTGATTATCTCGTTCAACCAATTCCCCATCTTGAACCTGAGTTCTCCCCAATGGTATAAAACCCATCTTTGAGGATTTTCGCACTGGTGTCTTAAGCTCCAAGCAACAAATGGGACCATGGCGGACAGTCCATGCCACATATTACCGTAATCGTAATGATTATACGAGACAAATGTCAATCCCTCCTGGAGACTGGCATTGACAGGAAGAGCTTGAGGCCAAGCCAGTGCATAGTAGTTCCATGATCCATCATGCTCATCAACCCCTTTCAAGCACAAAAGCCTTCCTTTCGAAGATTCCGAAGGAAATTCTTGATATTGAACCTCACCTTTTGTTTGGTTATCGTAGAGAGAGCTCATAAACCAAGTATGACCTTCAAGTGGTTTGTTTGAAAAACGAAGGTCTTTCAGGGGAAGGAATGTTACCGACTCACGTAGTTTCTCCACCAAGTAAGCCGTCTCGTTCTCAGATTTTATTTGTTCAGGTTCTTGTTGTTGTTCTTTTAGATATGTGAATAGTGAAGGAGGAAGTAAAATGGGTTGTTGGGTAATGTGAAATGACCAGATTTGAAGAAGAACAAAAACTGTGACGACAAGACACAAGACGTTCAAGGAGAACTTAGGGGAGGCTAAGCAAGTAACTAGATTCCTTGAAACGCTGCGTTTAGTCATGTTTTGAATGGGAAGAGTGAATGAATGTGAAGACTGAAGAAAGAGAATGGTTTTTATCAGATGACATGGGTGAAATGAAACTCGTGAGGCAAAATAAAGCTAACTTTATTTGCCAAAGATGTTGATGCATTGCATGTTTGAAAAACGAACGTTATCACATCTGCGCCAACATTTGTGGCAGTTTTTAGCATCGACTAACACATGCGTCTTGTTTTATTTTCTAAATTTGTTCAGAAAGTTTTTAAGAAAGAAATATGTATTTATTTTGATAAATTGACAACCCGAAATTTTCATATAAACTTAAAGAATTTAGATAGTGTTTTACTGCAACTTTAACTAAAAATCATGCACTTATACCAACTTATACGTGTATATATCAAACGTCACCAATTTTTTTATATATTACTATGAGTAAAGAACCAAGTAAGCACTTTAACAAACCACAAACAAATTTAAAATACAACATATTAATAATCAAAAGGAAATTAAAGGTACAAAATACAAATCATCAAACGGGGGTATGCGTAATTAAACAAACAAAAACACACCACAATGAAACAACTAATTACAACAATCTTATAATAAAATATACATCATCAATCACATGAAGTGATGATAGTTCAAGGACTCGAAGTAGTTGCAGAAGGCGGGGGAGAGAAGAACGGAATGGATGGGAGACTAGTCGGCAGAGAGGGAATGGATGGGAGATTAGTTGGAAGAGAAGGAATGGATGGAATATTAGTCGGAAGAGAAGGAATTGTTGTTGGAAATGAAGGCAAAGTTGGCATTGGAGGCATTGCCGTGGGAATGGTGGGAAGATTTGGTTGTGGCAAAGCTGATGGCATTGGAAATGGAGACATTGCAGTGGGCATTGTGGGGAGAGTTGGTAAAGACGGTTGTGGCAACGTCGATGGCAATGGAGGTAGTCCCATTGTTGGAATAGGCAGATTTGGGATTTGAGGAAGAGGTTGTTGTTGGAGAAGGCGGCGTGAGGCTGAGCAAGTGTTGATCATCATAGAGGAAGAGAGGCACACTAGAAAAGCAATGCGGAAGAGCTTGTATGATGCCATTTTGCTTTGGTTGTGAATCTCTAATTATGGTTAAGCCTTTCTAATTGCTTCTCTTGTATTGCTTGCTTTGTGTTGATGAGAAATTCAAAGATATGCGATTGAGTTTATATAGCGGCAAGAGTCTCTATGGATAACAAAGACCTTTTATTCAAATATCATATATGGTTTGGTTAGGTGTACTTTATGGTTGGCTTGAGCTATTGTTAGTTCAACTTAATGTGTGTTTAATAGATTATTTTGACAATTCAAGGATTTTTATTGAAGTTAGTTCAACAATCAAAACTATCTAACTCTAATACACATGTTAAGTCTATAACCAAACTTTTAAATGTCATTTTAAGCTTATAAATACCAATTACCACCGTAAGTATATTATAAAATCTGATGTAACAACATAAATTTTGTGTAAAGCTATGAAATATGAAATAATCTCCAAAACACCAAATAAAACAAACAAAAATTATGATCATTATTTTGTCACAGCTGTACCAAAAACTCCAAAATGGAATTTCCCGGTCAAACCGGATACATGGTTTGCCAAATAAAAAACCGGAAAGACGAACAACTAATGGTTTGACGGATATGACCGGTCGAACCGGATAGACAAGCAATTGAATTTTGAAAATCTGTGGTCATTCCCGAAAAGTCAACCTAACTAGACAGAATCGAAATTCAAAATTCCGTCTCTTTGGTACAGAATACGCTTTGGACCTTCTCGAGCCCGTCGGAACTGTAACTCAGTATTATTCTGGCGCCGATGACTCTCCGGTCAGTTCAATCCCGAAGTAAGCGGAAACCGATTGATGTATTTGATTACTCTGACGAGGATGACCGTGTTGAAGAGGAGTCGAAGAAACTCCTTCGCAAATTCGATTCCCCAGTTACTAAAAAACACCACTGCGCCATCGATAAGTATGAATTCCTTCGATGCTGTGAGTGTTTCTTCTCTGAATTTCTCATTGAATTTTGTTTTTGGCTGTGTCCTGCAAAATATTTGGGAAGGAAGATCTTATTTCTCATTGAATTTCCCCAAGTTTAACATGGTAACACAAGAGAAGGAATATGTTATTTTTTGTGTTAATATCTTTCTATTGCAGTTGCGAAGGATACCCAAAGCGAGAGTAAAGTATTGCAACACATTGTTATTGATGTTGAAGGTAATAGTAGGAAAATTATATCTTGGAGAACAGTTCTCAACTACAAATGATGAAAATTGTGTAGAATTCCAAATTTTCAGATGCTAGTGTGTGTGGTAGAATAGAAATAACCAATTATGGTTTATGCAGTCCCAGTAAAAGAAGAACCGTCAAGATGTGAACTCAGCGGAGATGGAAATGTGAGCCTTTGTCATGCAGTCATGATGGAGTTATTACAAGGAATGAGAATGGCTAGAAATTTTCTAATTTTTGTTGTACAATATATTGCAGAGTGACCTGATTGATGTTATCTCCAATGGCTCCCATAGAAGGATTGGAATCGATTCATTAACGTCATCATCTCTGTCGGAAAATGATGAAGGTTTTTAGTATTCTCTATCTTTAGTTTCAGTAATCATTTCCTGTTTGTTATCTCAAAATTGCTTGCTCTAAAGAAACTGCTGAATTCTTTTAGTTTCAACTGGAGAAGCCACAAATCCTGCTTCTGATCCACATGAAGTTGTAAGTCTTTTCGAGTATATGCTGTTCTTTTAACTAGAGATAGTTAAGGATCACGAACAAAATGAAAAGCATAAGCTCTACTTCCTCTGAAAAGTTGTTGATATGCTGTTTGTCTCAAGGCTTATGCACTTGGGTTTATATGCAGACAGTAACTCATACTCTTTTTCTTTTTCTGCACATACAGGATCCCGAGAATGCACAAGTTCTTATTATCCCTGATGTTATTATATATGGAGATATATACTGTACAAACTCGAAGTTAACATTTTCACGCAACTGTATGAATGTTGAAAGTTCTTCAGTAAATGCAACTAAAGGGACCTTTAGTTGTCAGTGGACAATAGAAGATATCATCAAAATTGAGTCTCAGTGGTGTTTAGAGGTGAGTTCTGTAAGATCCTCATTTTATGTTGTATTTTTGAATTGTATTTTTAATGATACTTGAGTTGTATTTTTTAGGTTGAGACTGCCTTTGTTAACGTCCTTCTGAAGTCCAGGAAGCCTGAAGGAGTTGATATTGCGAAAGATATTTCAGGTCTACCATAAAGTTCACTTTTGTTTATGTTTGTGTGGCTTAAGTGCAAAGGGAGTTTTCAAGCGAGGGGGTTCCTTAAATCGTTAGCTGAATAAGAAGGGCATACACATCATAATCCCTCTATTGCTAGTTTTTGATGTTTACAACGTCAAGTCTAGTCTAACTAACATCTGTACTCATGCTGACAGGAATTGATCTCCTAAAATTTTCCGTGTATGACCCTAAATGGTCTAAAGAAGTAGAAACCATCAGATCGTTGGACTCGAGATACAAGAATATTTGGTTTGACACCATAACGTAAGTCACTTAGAAATACTATTGGCACCATTGTGTTGGTATATACATTGCAGTTCTCCCCACTTCCTCTCCTTCCATCATTATTATGTTGGTGGTATATGATATAACTGGTCTTTTGCTCAAGTCTTGAAATCTATATAAATTTCTTTTGTTTCCACATCGTTAATAGAATTGATGACATAGTGGACAAAATATATATGTGCTATCATATAAAAAATTCTCTTGCTTTCAACTGTTTCCTTGTTACCTAAATAGATTTCTTGGATGCTGAACGAATCAACATATGAAAAGCTTTTTTCCTTAACAAGGATCACTTATGTTTTAAATCCTGTAAAGGGTTTTGGGAGAAAGAAGTTACGAAGATAGGAAAACTATCTGGTGGGTTATAACTTCTAACTTTTAATTTGTCGTTGTTGAATGTTGACAGAGAGAGCGAGGAAATTGCTTTTAGTGGACATGATTTGGGAACTTCACTCACCAAGTGAGTATGAACTATAATTATCTTCGAATAATGCGGTTTATAATTATGTTCTTTGGTAAATGTAATCTGACAGTTTGGGGATGTACTCTTCTTTTATGTTATTTTATGACCTTATCTTACCTCTTGATATGTGCTGTTTGTATTCCGATCTTCAGCCTCGCTGATTCATTTGAAGATCTAGTTTACCCTCAAGGAGAGCCAGATGCTGTAGTAGTTAGGAAGCAAGACATTGAGCTTCTGAAGCCAAGACGTTTCATCAACGATACAATCATTGATTTTTATATCAAGTAAGTTACTATCTTTCCATATTAACTTAACATTAGAAGGAAATAAAAACAGTATCTGTAGAGCAGAGAATGCCTACAAGCCAAAAGCAAGGCTTGTCATATTATATTTGCTTTCATTTATATTTACCGTTTCCATGCATAACCTAGTTCGAAGCAGCTTGTAAAGTTGGGTTTGATACTTGCAGGTACCTTAAGAATCGAATTTCACCGAAGGAACGGGGCAGATTCCACTTTTTCAATTGTTTCTTTTTCCGGAAGCTGGCTAACTTAGACAAAGGTACACCTAGCACGTGTGGAGGAAGGGAAGCATACCAACGTGTGCAGAAGTGGACTAAGAATGTGGATCTTTTTGAAAAAGATTATATATTTATTCCTATAAACTGCAGGTGAAAATATATTTCACACAGATGCTATTTTTTCTTACCGCTATTAAGATGACTTATTCTTGCATTTGATTGCAGTTTTCACTGGAGTCTGGTTATCATCTGTCATCCCGGTGAATTGGTTCCTTCTCATGGTAAGATTAACTCGTTCTGTTATTTTCTTATGCTTGTTGACTTAGTTTTACAACTTATAAGTAAATTTTCACTCTTTTGATGATGAAGTCGAAAACCCACAAAGGGTTCCCTGCATCTTGCATCTGGACTCAATTAAAGGAAGCCACAAAGGTGGTCTTATAAACATTTTTCCGAGGTATGCTCTAACACGTTTCATTAAAGTTCACTGCCATTACATTTTACTTGTTCTTGACATTTGGGTTTCAGGAGACCATTTTAAGTCGTGATACTTTTGAATTAGTCTCGAGAGTTATTACTAGTTACTTCAGTGTTGGATGCACATTATGCATATGAGGTTGGATCTATTTTTTTGTTTGTTTGAGATCAAAGCTGGCTTAGGAGTGTTTGGGTTTCCAGTTGATGATTGATTCTTTCTATAGGAACTCTTTGTTAATTTTCTACCGGAACTCTTTGTTAATTTTCTACCCATTTACATCTTTTTATTATTTCGTTTTTCCACTTTTCCTTAGCATGCTTAGTCAAATATATGGATTTTATCATAACTATTTAAATGTCCATCATGTGGTCATAGTTACCTACGTGAAGAGTGGAAAGCGAGGCATGAAAACACAACAAATGATTCCTCAAGAGCTCCAAATATGCAGTCCATCTCACTTGAGGTATTGCTTCCTAACAAGGATGAAATGATCTTGATTTTTGAGGTCAGATAGAAGGCACATATCAAATCAGTTTTGGTCGGTAGGCTATTTTCGAAAAGCATGTTACTATTCTAGTGGAGTCAACTGATATTACCATTGTGGATTTTGTGAATTTCTTTAGTGCCTTTTCTGATGCTATTGCCTCATTTCACAAATTCAGCTCCCGCAGCAAGAGAATTCTTTTGACTGTGGCCTCTTTTTGCTCCACTATTTGGATCTTTTTGTGGCTCAAGCTCCTGCTAAATTCAATCCATCCCTCATCTCAAGATCGGCAAATTTTGTAAGTAGTCTTGTTTCCATCTCTTGAATATGATGAAGTTGCATCTGACATACTGAATTTACTATGCCATAGTAAGCAGATCGTTGTTAGTTTACTATTTTCTTAAAATTAAATGTGACTATTGAAACATGCATTTGAGAATACTATTTTATCTGTTTCACAAATGATATTTAAGAAAATTGAAACAAATTTTTATAATCTTATTTACAACTTAAGTTTTCTTATGATATGAAAGCACTCCACCGAGAAACAGTGATTTGAATGAGATGGTTTAATTTATTTTCTGCTTCTTTTCAGCTAACTAGGAATTGGTTTCCTGCAAAGGAAGCTTCACTTAAGCGTAGAAACATCTTAGAATTGCTTTACAACCTCCACAAAGGTCATGATCCAAGTATTCTTCCAGCTAATTCCAAAAGTGAACCACCTCATTGTGGAGTTTCCAACAGGAATGATCAAGAAACTGAAAGTGAGAATGTGATTGAGTGCTGTAACTGGATAAAACCATTTGATGGTTCCTCATCAACCGTTACAGACATTTCCCAAACGAAGACTTGCTCGCCGGATCTGATTCTTAGCAAAGAAGTTTCTTACAGCGGAGGTTATGACCCTCCGTCTTCTAAGCTCCGAAAGGTCTTCATGTCACCTATTGTGGTAAAATTTCATTTTCTATATCTTCAGTTTAGATTCTACTGCTAAGTATCTTATGTTGATAATGTTTCTATACAATTTCTCAAACCAGGAAGAAGTGCAAGAAAGTTGTGAGAAAAAGGACCATTTGGAAATGGACATACAGAAATCCACTGGTCATGAGATAGAAACATTGCGAAAAGAGGGATGCATGCTTTATATTGAGGACAGTGATGATGAAGAAGCTGTTTCAGTAGAATACGTCTCTGATTCTCAAGATTCATATGAAGTTGAGATGAAAGTAGAAGATGATGATGACGATGAGCTTATAGTTACTGGAGAATCTTCAGGGATTCATGGAAGCAGAGAAATCAAGTCTGATTCAGCATCGATCGAAAGAGTGAACAAAAGTAGAGATTCAACTGCTGCCTCTTGTTATAATGACTTTCTTCTTGTGTTATCTGATGATGAGAGGAGCTCAGACGACAAAGAAAACATCTTAATAAGTTCAAATGTGATGGCCAAGCCAAAAACTTGATACTTTAATGAAGATGAATATCGCCAATCTAATGCGATTATTATTTTTATGGTTTTCTAATCTCTTTGCCCATAATGAATATCATGTCAAATTTTATATTCAATAGTGCTCGTCTCTTATACGACCAGTATCAAAGCTTTGTTTTTCAACAGACAAAAAACAAAAGAATCTGCTGTTATTATCCAAGTGGGAGGATGAAAACCGAGAGCTCACACAATGCTTTAATACAAAAAGAAACTGATGTCGTCGTCCATTCACATTCACACGTCTTCGTCTCTACTCTGATGCTCCAGGAGCAATTGTTCCAACTCTTCCTTGCGTCGGGCTATCTCCTGCAATAAGGGTCAATGACTTAGAAACCATTTGAGTGATGATAATAATGATGCAGATAGACTATCAATTGACACTTGCCTCAAGATCCTTGACTGCTTGTTCTCTTGAAACTTCCTTTTGCTGTCGAGCACGCTTCAGAAAGCCGATGCAGAGAACTCCCTGAAGTTCAGACAACGATCAAAGATTGACAGTGAAAACATAAACGGGAACTCAGATATTGAAAAACAAAGGAAGTGATTGCCCAAGAAGCTCATTTTTCAAGTTAGAAATAGCCCTACAGATTCGCTAACCACCACATCAAGCATCTATTGTTCAGAGTTGGGAGTTATCCAAGTGATCCTAAAGGTCTGGGGACAAAGTGTCAACATGAGTTCTTACAACAAACCAAGAATCGTTTTCAAGTGAAATGCATTCTTATAAGCAAGATGCAACCACAAGGCACAAACTAATACGAAAAGATTCAACAATAAGCGAGAGCAGAGAGGGAATAAGCAGATGTGATATAATAGGATGAATGGTGATAGCGTACAGAAATGACATAGATAACACCACAAGCAAGAAGCAAGTAGCTTGCGATGTTCTGTAGAAGCAGGAGATCCTTCTTTTGAGTCATATAGTCAGGGAAAGCTCTTGTCATCACAGCAACACTGAAATGAACAAAGTAAAGATATATACATAAAACATAAAATCATACAGCAACCAAGGAATGGTCTCATTTTTGAGTACCTGGCCTGGAATTAGCTGAAGCAGCACTCAAAAAACACATCATAAAAGAACAACACGATCCATTCCAACACAAGAGGTACAAAAGAAGGTTACTAAGCTGTATAGATGTACTTACAAAATTTGAAGCATTCCTCTACCAGCCCAGTATTCAAGAACCTGTAAACAGATTTGCAAAATTAGAATCAATTCATGTTAGAAAATCAAAGGAAAGAGATAGCAAAAGATACGAAACCTTGGAAAATTTGAGAATGAAACCCCATTCAGTCTCAACGAGAACAACAAAACAAGCAATCACCACAGCATAACACCGGAATATTCCATCGAAGAGCTGCTCGGAGAGGAAAAGATAAAAGCTTTACACAGAGATCATCTTCAAGTAATCTAATGCCTGCGCAGCGAGAGAGGAAAAAGAGAGAGAGAGAGAGAGAGATTATACATCGTGGCTGTCACGGAAGGAGCGAACGGCAGCGAGAACGTTAACGACAACACAGAGAATGGCGATGAGAGAGGTAACGAGGCTGAAGCATCTACAAACAACAAGGAAAGGATCTGCTCTGTTTCCGAGCTTCAATTTCGCGGATCCGGAAGAAGGTCCGGCGGGGGATTCTTCGATTTCCTCAGTCCTATCCATCTAAAACCAATTTCCCGGTGAGAAAATCCGCCGTCTTAAGTGGAATTTGGAATCGAGACGCGAAAAACGAAATGGAGAAGCTTGTTGGTTAGGATTCAGAAGTGGTTAGTGCGGAAAGCTGAATTCTTTCTTTCACCGGACGTTCAAGCCTTGTCTTTTATTCTTCTTCTTTCTTCTTTGGGAATATTTAACTCTGCTTACTATTTTTATATATCAGATCATTAAGTGTTGTACAAAAAAACAAAAAAAACGTCATTGTTGATTTGTTGTAATGTTTAGAAATATGCTATTTTTCTAGATATTTTTGCAGTAATGCTAACAGGTATGCGATTTCTATCAGTTAGTATTCATGACCACATCATACTGCTCTCTCTAAATAATTCAGGGCTCCACATTACGATTTTTTATTATAAAATCTACTAGTACTTATAAGAAAGTAGAGTTAATGAAGTCGATGGGAACCACTTGGGAGAGTGGTTACAACACTCCAGTCTAGTCACATGTAACATGTTCATGGATACGACCTAGCTTCCTCTTAGTGAGGTTAAATAATCCTATAGAGCCCATTAGAAGTCAATGGGCTAACAAATATATGACTGGCTCTAGCTCTAGCTCTAGCTCTAGTTCTAAAACCAAAACCCAAGACCACAACAAACAATTTTTGCCGTAACACACTACTAATTTTCACTTTCATCTACAATAATCTCCAAAATTTTGTATTATGTAGAGATTTGAGTCTGAATACGCTAAAATTTTACTCAAAAACTGGACTATAAATTAGAAATTTTGGTCTTTTTGGATTAGCATTCCGTTCGAATTGATCCGCATACCAAAAATAAAATAAACGTTGCGGTTTGGTTGGTTAATAAACGGACATGACCACATAACACATAAGTCAGTCACGAGTCACATATTCCTTTTGGTCAATCAAAAGCCCATATCATCATCATCGTCCACACAACACAAAACTATATTCGATTTCTTCCACCACCACACGCTCTCACATCTCTCCGGCGATGCCTTCCTTATCCACCCCGCCGTCCCAAAATCTCGCCTTCTCCCCTGCCGCTTCTGCCACGTCATCCAGACTCACTCCCTCCTCCAAAAGATCTTTTTACCCTCATCGTCTCCCCGATCCCACCGCTCTCTGTCGCTGCTCCTCCTCCTCCGGCAGCAATTCTTCCTCTTCCTCTTCCTCCGATGATAACCCTAGATGGGACTCTGCGATTCAGGATGTTCTCAAGAGCGCCATCAAACGCTTCGATTCGGTTTTGAGCTGGTACGCTACTCTGGATAACGATGATGGTGAGCAAGGATCGGAGAATGTCGAGAAGATTGATGATGATTGGGATTGGGACCGTTGGAAGAAGCATTTCGATCAAGTTGATGACCAAGACCGTCTTCTCTCCGTCTTAAAGGTTTCCTCTTGATGATTGTATCTATCATTGTTGTTAAGAGTCCTGAAGAAATGTTTCTAATGCGGGGATTTTGTATTTTGGGGTGTACAGTCGCAATTGAATCGAGCCATTAAACGAGAAGACTATGAAGATGCTGCGAGGCTAAAGGTGGCAATTGCAGCTACTGCTACTAATGATGCTGTTGGCAAAGTCATGTCCACTTTTTATGTAATAACTCGAGTTGTGATTATAGTTTCTAACAACACTGTTTGGGATACTTACTTTTGATTCTGAAAGATTCCATTTTTGTATTTGTCATAGAGAGCTCTTCTAGAAGAGCGTTACAAGGATGCAGTATACTTGCGAGACAAAGCTGGTGCTGGGTTGGTGAGCTCATTATTTGTATTTTTTCTCGTTTCTTTTATAACTGTGGTTTAGCTTCTTATTGGTGTTACATTGTTTTCTCTATATGGCTTGCAGGTAGGGTGGTGGTCTGGTATTTCGGAAGATGTCAAAGATCCGTTTGGTCTTATTGTTCAAATTACTGCAGAGCATGGAAGATATGTGGCAAGAAGTTATAATCCTCGGTACTTCTGTCTTCTTTACTCATCGATTTATCTGTGGCAGTGTGGGTTTTGTGTATCAAAACGCCAAATTTCTCGAGGTCCTTTGTTGTTTTGAAAGATTGTGCTATATAACAATCCTTTCTCTCTTTCAGGCAACTTAGTACATCTGCTGCTGGTGCTCCTCTTTTTGAAATCTTTCTGACACTTGATGGGAAAGGGAACTACAAAAAGCAGGTTTTTTCCTCCTTAATCCTACTTAGATAGTGTCCAATTTGAGTGATTGGGGTATTCATTGGAGAATTATGTTCCGGTTTATTCGATGAAATTGGGAGTTTACTTCATTTTGGTTCTTTATAGGAAGCTGACCTTTTTGAGTAGATAGCAAAGTGTGATTTCTCTACGTTATCTCAAGACCAATGTGTCTAGAATATCTAGGTGGAGAATATATTTCGATGTTAAATTGGGATGTGTGTTTCTTCAGGCTGTGTACTTAAAATGGAAGGAGATTTTTCCAGACGTACCAACTATGCCCTCCAGAACTTTGACTCCTGGTAGGTTTTTGACTTCACCTGGAAGGAAGGAAGATACTGGTAATCTTGCAGTTGAGAGTAGTGAAGATGAAGAGAGTGATAACTCAGATGATGATTCTGATCTCCTTGAGGAATCTTCTGGTTTCCAGAGTTTCCTGCGAGATATGATTCCCGGGGTCAAGGTTAAGGTTATGAAAGTAACTGCGCCTGGAAGGGTGGATAAGGATTTCATCTCAAAAGTTATTGAGCAGATAGCTGATGAAGAAGATGAAGAGAACGATCTTGATATAGAAGATATAGATGTGGAAGATGACACTAAGGCTGAAATCGATGAAAAAAATGCTGACATTGAATTGGAATCTGTGACGGATGAAATCATTGACAACAACGGAGGAAGGGAAATCGCAGTGAAATTTGTGATAGGCGATATTGTTGATCGACTTTCTGGAAACCAACCTCTTAAAGAGTCACTTCGATCCCCTGCCAATCTGGAATCTGTGGAGAATTCTTCGTTTTATCTTCGGTTAGAGAAAGATTTAAACGTTAAAGAGTCTAAGGGTGTAGAAGGTACTACACTAGTTGATGGGAAAGGTAGCCGCCAGAGTAGACGTAGGATTGAAAACATTATGGGTGATTTGGCCAAATCAATTGAGAAAGAGAAGAAGATTTCTGTCAAGGTTTGTTTTGCTGTGTTTATTTTCTTCTTGTTTTACTGCAGAAAAGGAGTCGCAGCTTAATCTAGAAATTCACGTTGCAGATGCTTAAGGATGTTGGGGAGCTATTAAGCCTCACTCTCAGCCAGGCTCAAAACCGTCAACAGCTGTCGGGTTTGACAAAATTTCGTCGCATTGATGTGACACCATCACTAGATCCCCTAGACGGTGAGTGAGTAATTGATTGAATGTGGAGGTTGTTTTGTTTCTCTCGAAAGAACATAGAAATTGACATTGATGGCTCCTAAGCTATTGTAAATTTATCAGTATTGATTTCTCAGCTGTTAGAAGTTAATTTGTTGGGTATGACAAGTGAGTCGTCTCGATAGAATACTTTAAATTTTGTAACCCTTACCTGAAATACAAATTTTCTCACAGTATGAATTGGATTTTAATTATCTTTGTACTTATCTATCCAGGACTTTATATTGGCGCACATGGGCTATATACATCAGAAGTAATCCATTTAAAACGCAAATTTGGCCAGTGGAAAGGTGGAAAGGAGTCTAAGAAGCCAACAGATATCGAATTTTATGAATATGTTGAAGCTGTGAAATTAACTGGAGATCCGTATGTGCCTGCTGGGAAGGTTAGCTTTATGTTTGTTCTAGTATGAGGTATTAAGACAAATATGAAAACTTGTTGTTTTCATGGTCAGTGTCAAAAATTTGCGTACTCAAACGACTGTGTTACCAATCTAGTTAAAAAAAACGCTGTTACTTTTCTGCCTACACAGGAAAGGAGTATTATCATGCAATAGTCACTTGGATCTATAAATGCACACTCGCTTATTTTCGATATCTTTCTTCTTCCCTAATACTCTTTTGTTGCAATATCATGATGAGTGCCTTACCACAGTCTTATCCATGACAGGTTGCATTTCGGGCAAAGATTGGTAGACGTTATGAGCTCCCACATAAAGGACTCATCCCCGAAGAATTTGGAGTGGTGTGCTTACCTTACAACACTAATTCAAGTTTATCATTAAGCTCGGTTTTCGTTTAGAGTTGTTGTTTGTGTCGCTTCATAGTAGAGTTATTCTTACAAAATGCAGATTGCCAGATATAAAGGACAAGGTAGGCTTGCTGATCCTGGATTTCGTAATCCGAGATGGGTAGATGGCGAGCTTGTTATCCTCGATGGCAAGGTTCCTCTCTTCGTCTCTCAATATACTAAAACAAACTTGTCCATGGATTCAAACTCAAATAAATGACATGTTTTGTGTGATTGTTGAATTATGGTTTTAATGCAGTATGTAAAAGGAGGACCTGTAGTTGGATTCGTCTATTGGGCACCTGAATATCACTTTGTGATGTTCTTCAACCGCCTGAGGCTTCAAGCCTAGTTGTATTCTGCTCTACAATCGAGGAAGGGTTTTCTTCTGGCTGTAACCATTGTGTACGTATACTCCTAGATACACAGTAGATATGAAGTCGGTACTGAGAAAGGTATAACTGAAATGGTTTAATTATATGCAGATTCATGAGATCGGTTGTGCCTAAGATAAGATTACTTCAAGTTCAGGTCTTTCTGGACCAGTATAGAGATCCACGGTCTCGCTTTTTCTTCTGGAGCTTGGATAAAGGTACCTAAATTGGGGGAAGATTTAACACGCCAGAGAGTCTTTGATCAGAAAGGAAACTTAGATTGTAAAGCTTGACAAGTTTATAGATATATATATATATATATATATATATATATGTAAATTAATGTATGTTTCTCTGAGATTGCTGCTATATTGGGTAGAAACGTGGTAAGAGCTGTTGTTGTATTTCCTTTGTGTATTTTCAGTTTATATGGCAGAAAAAGAGAAGAAATCTTTCTTGTTAATAGTGACTTTGTTACTACATGCAACAACTTAAAAATATAGCTCAAGCAATGTGATCATGACAATAGAGAAGCAAAGGAATCATTGATCTTCAAGTTTATCATTTCATTACACTCAATAGTATAAAGATTAAAAGCAGAAATGGGAACTTAGGAGGAGGCTGCAGTAGCAGCAGCAGCTTGCGGTGGCGGTGGTGTTGGTCGGAGAGTGATCTCAACCTTATCGTGAACGCCTTGAAGCAAAAGTTCACCTTCAAATGCGACTATTTTGCGTTTCTTGGCAGCTCTCAGAGTCCCAACCAATGCTTCAAAGATGTTGGCACATCGATCGTCATTGAACAACACTCCAAACGTCACCTGTATTCAAAAGGAACAAATCAATCCTCATGATCAAGAATCAATCAACTGTGTTTGTTAGATCTGAGCGAGAGAAAAGAGTAAATGTTACGATCTTGATTCTTCAGATAAGAGTATTTGTTGATTGAAAATGAAATAATACAGATTTATTCCAGATATAGGGAGATCCAACAAGATTTGAGGAGAAAGAGAGAGACCTTGTAAGAGCCATCGGTCTGACGAGAACCAAGACGATGGATCTCTTCTTCCAGTTTCTGAATCTCTTCGTCTACGTTCATTCTTTCTTCTTCCTTAGAGATTTCAGGTCTCAACAGCCTAATGTTGTAAAAAGATTGGATTGAAGAAGAGACTCTTTCTGTTTCTGACGAAGACAGCTCGATGGACTCATTCTTGTCCCTCCTAATCCGGTTGAAAAGACCAAAATGCGCACACTTAACCGGTTTGAAAACCTTATCGTACCGATTTTTCTTCAACATTGAAAATTAACACACACCTCCGGTTTGAGACCTTAATAAATGATACGACATCAGCCGGTTTACCACGATTTTAACATTCGATTTTTCTCTATTTTTTTTTTCTTTTAGTTTATCCATACAAAAAATTACTGATGAAATAGCAAAAGATTGCGTTTAAGTTAACAACGAATATTTAAAGACAGAACAGAACTTCAGTTCCTCACTAAAACTGTATCTATAGATTTTTTCTAAACTTATTTGATTAATAAAAGCACAGGCTAATATTAGAAAGAAAAAAAGTTTTTATAAATTAAAAACTAATGTAATTAGGTAAATGAAAATGTTTATTCGCTTCTTTTGGACCATGGAGATTAAGGTGAAATTATTTAGTTGTTATCATTATAAATTAACAAAGGTTAAGTGAATATAAAATTAATTTGAATTATTTTGTTAAGTTGTGATTAAAGTTCAATTTCTTCTTCACGTTTTTAAAATTCTTGAGCAAGTAAAAATTATTTAGCGACTCTAATAAAAAGATCCTCCTCTCTTCGATAGAGATAGAGCTAAGCACGAAAATCCCGAGTAATTGACCTTCTCTTCTTCCCAGTGTTGTCTTCTCTTCTCCACGAACTTAATTTTTTCAAAACCCTAGCAACTTTGATTCATTCAAAATCCGATCCAACGATGACTATTGAAGAAGTTTCCGGTGAGACTCCTCCGTCTACGCCTCCTTCTTCTTCTACGCCTTCTCCGTCTTCCTCCACCACCAACGCCGCGCCGTTGGGATCCTCTGTGATTCCGATTGTAAACAAGCTACAAGACATATTCGCTCAGCTCGGAAGCCAGTCTACGATCGCGCTTCCTCAGGTTGTTGTTGTTGGAAGCCAAAGCAGTGGCAAGTCTAGCGTCCTTGAAGCACTCGTCGGCCGTGACTTTCTCCCTCGTGGTAATGATATCTGCACGCGTCGTCCTCTTGTTCTCCAGCTCCTCCAGACTAAAAGCCGCGCTAATGGCGGATCCGATGATGAGTGGGGGGAGTTTCGTCACCTTCCTGAAACTCGTTTCTATGATTTCTCTGAGATTCGTCGAGAAATTGAGGTTTTTTATTCCCTTCCTTGCTTTATTTGATACTCTATTGCTCTTCCAAGTTTGTATTAATGTATGAAATGCAACATCTTTGTAGGCTGAGACGAATAGATTAGTTGGAGAGAACAAAGGTGTAGCAGATACACAGATTCGTCTTAAAATTTCTTCACCTAATGTATTGAACATCACGCTTGTGGATCTGCCTGGTATTACCAAGGTGCCAGTTGGTGACCAGCCATCCGACATTGAAGCACGTATAAGAACGATGATCTTGTCTTACATCAAGCAAGATACTTGCTTGATATTGGCTGTTACCCCTGCTAATACCGATCTAGCAAACTCTGATGCCCTTCAAATTGCTAGCATTGTAGATCCTGATGGTAAGTTCTACTCACAAGTCCAATGACTAGTTTAATGGGTTGTATTTGACATTACTCATCTTCACCCTTTCATCTATCTATACTGTCTCCAGGTCACAGAACGATAGGTGTAATCACAAAGGTGCATATTCCCAGTCCAGACATTTGTTTTATTTCATCACCATAGGCGTCCCTGTCTTTCATGTGATTTACTATATGTTATTATCATGTTTTCAGTTGGATATTATGGACAAAGGTACTGATGCTCGAAAACTCCTTCTTGGAAATGTTGTTCCTCTTCGACTTGGATACGTGGGAGTTGTAAATCGTTGCCAGGAGGTAAACCTGTGGTTGCTCACAACTATTGCTTTTTAATTTATTTAGTGTGGCTCTTCTTTTATGTGACTTGAGCTTTATTGCTTCTGTTCTGTACTTATTTTTCTTATGATTCTCTTGCTATCATATAGTAGGCTGTCTCTTCTTTTTTTTTTTTTTTTTTATTATTCTACCTTTGGCTGTGCTTGTTTTTTAATTCTAATTTTATCACTTCGATGCTATTGTGACAGAATTTTTATTTTTTGTCTACTTTTTGTGGCGTCTGCATCTACAGTGTTTTGATCTTTATATTTTATAAACAGGATATTTTGCTAAACCGCACAGTCAAGGAAGCACTTCTCGCAGAGGAGAAGTTCTTCCGGAGTCACCCGGTATGCTAACATCATTTTGTTGATTCACTTTCTGATACTCTTGCTATTTTTTCTGATTAAAGCTGAGTCTTTTTGGTACCTATACAGGTTTACCATGGTCTTGCCGATCGTTTGGGTGTTCCTCAGCTAGCAAAGAAGTTAAATCAGGTATTTTCTGCAGTTATGGGAATTGGGAGTTCCTTTTTTCGTTATGTCAATCATTGTTCAGTAAGGCATAAGGGAGACGCTTTCTCTATGTTGAAATATCTAATATGGGATTATGGTGGAGTTTAAATGCATTATTCACTTTTTAAGGTTACTTACATGGCTGTGCGGATTCTACCCTAGCTTATTTTTTTGGCCTTGCATGTATATCTTTTTTTGTTTACAGACTTTAAGATACTTTAATATTAGAAAATGTCTGATAGAAGATGGCCTTTCTGTTGCATTTTTTTAGATCCTTGTTCAACATATCAAGGTCTTGCTTCCGGATTTGAAGTCGCGGATAAGTAATGCTTTGGTTGCTACAGCAAAAGAGCATCAGAGCTATGGTGAATTAACAGAATCAAGGGTATGTATTTTACTGCTCAATTTGCCATCTATTTATCGAATTCATTGTTTTGTTATTGGCTTTGGTACATTGCCATTTGTTCCATTTAATGGTGTGATTTGCTCAGTCTTTTCATTTGAATACAATTTTGCTCGTCCAGACTATTTTCTCATGTATGTGCTCAGGGTTCGTAAAGCCTTTTTGTTTTTAGACTACAAAAAAAATATCTTTAAGTCGTAGAATTAGCATTTAAAGGTGTTCTTATTTGTAGGGAAAGGTTGTTGGCCAATGGGTACTTCTTTTTTAACTTTTTTTTGCTTCATCTCTATGAGTTGTTTTTCTTTTTCAATTTTTAACTAGTCAAACTTATCTTATTCTATTGGTCTTTACTGTCCTTGAAATTCTTAGGCTGGGCAAGGAGCTCTTCTCCTCAACTTTCTCTCCAAATACTGTGAAGGTAATATGTGAAGACGATATTTCAGTTGAGACCATTGACATTTGTTTTATGTTTTCTATGGTTCATAGTGAGTCTCATGGGTAAATTTTTTTGAACAGCATACTCTTCATTGCTGGAAGGGAAAAGTGAAGAAATGTCTACGTCAGAGCTCTCTGGAGGAGCAAGAATTCACTATATTTTCCAGTCAATCTTTGTTAAGAGTTTGGAGGTTCGTTTGGGCAATCGTTAAACTTTTTTCCTTGAGCTTGAACAGTTGTTATACATTCCCGTTTCTTAACCTCGCCAATACTTTTGCGTACTTTCGGATGGTACACTGATGTTTACGGTTCATTTCATTGACATTGATAGAGAACTTTTACACTGCTTTGTTAAGCATTGGCTCCTCTATCTTATCTTAGTTTAGCTAGTGACATTATCCAAATGGAAATAATGTAGTATATTTCTGACGTTGAGCTCGTGGATCTCTGTAAATTTAGACTGATTGAATTCCTTCACATTGCCTCTTCAGGAGGTTGATCCATGCGAGGACTTGACAGATGATGATATTCGGACTGCAATTCAGAATGCAACTGGTCCAAGATCTGCATTATTTGTTCCAGATGTAGGTTTCTTAACATGTTTCAGCATATATGGAAGTTATCCTGGTTGTCAGGGCTTTCAAGCATTCATATGTTTCCTTGCCTTTTCCACTTCCCAGGATATCTAATTAGAGTCCCTTGATCTCGTTCAATTATGCATAGGTTCCATTTGAAGTTCTTGTTAGGAGGCAGATATCTCGTTTGTTAGATCCTAGCCTTCAGTGTGCCCGGTTCATTTTTGAAGAGCTAATAAAGGTGAGTGTTTTTTTGGTTTGTTGTTAATAAGTAATAAGATTACTTCATAAATTTGAATTTCTCTACAGATTAGCCATAGATGTATGATGAATGAGTTACAACGATTTCCAGTCCTACGAAAGCGCATGGATGAGGTTATCGGGGATTTCCTGCGAGAAGGTCTTGAACCCTCAGAAGCAATGATCGGGGATATCATTGATATGGAGGTCTGTATAATGAATTGAAAATCCTACGTTGAGTTGAGTTTCTCTATTGTGTATAAAGAGCCCAGACTAATATGTTGGTTGATTAGGGACCTTTTTTAATCTTGAGCAGTGATTTCCTCGTTTTTGATTGATTAGTTTCTTTGAACTAAAGTATTAGTGATGGTATCATAATTTCTTGAATGTCGTTTGCAGATGGATTACATAAACACTTCACATCCAAATTTTATTGGTGGAACCAAGGCCGTGGAAGCTGCAATGCATCAAGTGAAGTCTTCGAGGATTCCCCATCCTGTGGCACGACCAAAGGTATGAAGTACTCTGAGCAAATACATTAAAATTGGTTTTGGTTTCATATATACTCTGCAGTGTTTCTTATACATTTAAGTTGATATAGCAGGACACTGTGGAGCCTGATAGAACATCTTCTTCCACGAGTCAAGTGAAATCTAGATCGTTTCTCGGCAGGCAAGCTAATGGAATTGTTACTGATCAGGTATTGTCATTTTACATGTTATATATAATTAATTCTGTATATCATTGTGCACTATGGGTTTAGCCCTAAGGACCCATGAGCAAATTAGACATTTTCAAGATAAAGAGTGACTATTTGACACTTAACTCATGATTGTTCATAGGGAGTTGTATCTGCAGATGCTGAAAAAGCTCAACCTGCTGGTAATTTTCTCACCGCTGTCATTTTTAGCCTTCCATTTCGTGTTTTGGAAGATTTTTGGCTGTGTGATGAATCTCTTGCTATGTTTCAGAGACTGCGTAAACATGTATCTTGTCTCGATTCGCTAATAGCTTATAATCCTGAGTAGATTTTAATTGTGGTTTTGCTGACACATGATAGCAAATGCGAGTGATACAAGGTGGGGTATCCCTTCAATTTTCCGAGGGGGTGATACTAGAGCAGTTACTAAAGATAGCTTATTAAACAAACCATTCAGTGAAGCTGTTGAGGATATGTCTCACAACTTATCCATGATCTATCTAAAGGAGGTGTGTCTCCTGTGCCATCTTAGATGATTCATATTGCCAATACATGCTTACCTATTTGACTCATACTGTTTGCTTTGCTTTTCTGAAGCCCCCAGCTGTCTTGAGGCCAACCGAAACCCATTCAGAACAGGAAGCAGTTGAGATTCAGATAACAAAGCTGTTACTAAGATCATACTATGACATTGTAAGGAAGAATATTGAGGACTCGGTACCAAAAGCAATCATGCATTTCCTGGCAAGTACCCTCATCCCTTTCCCCAAGTTTCTTGCAGTATCTCAAACTTGTACGATATATCATCACCTTGATATTTGATTGCCCTTTGAAATTGTCTTTTGAGAGAGTTAAAATGAAAAGCCGTTTGTCCATCTTGTGTGTAATAATCTTGTTGCTATCTTACAGTAAATAAACTCTGAAGAATGAAGATGCTGATACCATTTCTTTTCTTTTTAATGCTTCAGGTAAACCACACAAAACGTGAGCTGCATAACGTCTTCATCAAGAAGCTTTACAGGTGATGCCTGTGTTTTTTAATTCCTCACATCTGTGTTTGGATTAGTAGTCTCTTAAAACTGACTAGTAGTTTCATCTGGTGCAGGGAGAACTTGTTTGAAGAAATGTTGCAAGAGCCAGATGAGATAGCAGTTAAGAGGAAACGCACACAAGAGACTCTCCACGTTCTTCAGCAAGCTTACAGGGTATGTTCTCAGCAAAACCTAACTCTGTACATCAATCGTCATAAACCTTGTTCCGTTGAACAATAAAGTCTTCTTTTCACTTAAAACTGTTTCTATGAAGAATTTATGTTTGATATTCATGTAACCATGTGGTCTTTGTGGGTGAAACAGACACTAGATGAGTTGCCACTGGAAGCAGATTCGGTGTCAGCAGGAATGTCAAAACATCAGGAGTTACTGACATCTTCAAAGTATTCGACAAGCAGCTCATACTCGGCATCTCCAAGTACGACAAGAAGATCGAGAAGAGCAGGAGATCAACACCAAAATGGATACGGATTCTAACATGATCCAAATATCTCGAATATCTCTCGACTGTGATAACGCATTTCATTCATTTAATGGCTCTTTCAGGTTTTGGTATTAAATTATGTGTTGGTCATATGAAGAATTTATATAGGAAACCAGTACACAGTGTGGGTTTTGGTCCTTTTGGACTCTGCATTGGTTGACTTGATAAGGGAGTGAAAGGTGATATAGTTTTTTTTTCCAATTTGTTTCAAATGCTCCCCCTGCAACAATAACGGGAAGCAAACACCTTTCACTCTAAATTTTTTTTTGGGGAATGTTTAATCAATAAGTTATATTACATGATCGGTCCACACGACCTTATAAATTGTGTAGTTTCTTCGTTTTTTGAGCAACGAGACGTGGAACATTCCCCTATACGAGTCACAGATTATGCTGGAAATTGACGATATGGTTAAGAGTTAGTTATGGACAGCGGTATTCACAAATTCCAAACCCACCTCAGTACTTTCTGTATAGATGCGGACCAAAATCCGATTTGTTGTCTAGTCCCTATCACTGGCTAAGAGCCAAGACACGATAATGTTTACTCTTCGGTTAAGAAGTGGACACGTCATTCTCCATTTTTTCCGTATTCGGATAAAATGCATATCTACCTACTGCCACGTATCTGTATCCAACATTTCTATCACACGCATTTTCATTTTCAGCATAATCTATAACTACTAATCAGAAATCAGAATAAATTCTCTTATTACTTGATGAGCTGCAGAAATTTGTGATACATATATAAAAGGCAAGACTAAAACCTAATTAAAGCGACAAGAAAAGAAAGTAGTAGTCACATGATATCACAACAATTATTGTATAAACCTCATAAGCATAATGAAATTAACAGACATACTTTTTCCTGAAAACTTAATCAAAGCATATAATGGTCGGGTCACAGCAACATTCATCCACCAAGCAGCAACAACACAGAGCTGCTAATCTGCAAACCAAAAACACACATTACCACCGACAAACATTGAAGTTCATTTATAAATTCCAACAGATCACTCCTTAATAATAGAAACAAACTAATATTATGAAACATAAAAACAGAGCACTTACAGTCCTTCAAGAAAACCAACTTTTCGTGGTGGTGGTGGAGGAGGAGGCGGTGGCGGTGGTGGAGGATAATACTGTGGCGGTACTCCCACCGGCGGTGGCGGACCTTGCGGGTAATTTCCCGGTGCCGGGTAAGGATATGCATACTTGGGATCGCTCATATTTTGGGGAGAAGTATACAAGAAAAAAAAAACTCAAAACTAAAGTTTTTGAATAGAAATGTTGTCAAAGCTTTGGAAGCAGGGGAAATAATTGTTGAGAGAGATAGAACACGGATTTGCAATCTTTAGAGCGCAAGTGTTGTCCTAGTCGACGTGTATTTATATTTGCCAAAGAACACAGCTTCAAGATAATTCTTAGATTAAAATTAAAAAAAAAAATTCTCTGTTTCAGTAAGAATTTTATGGAGTTTTGAGAATAATCTTCAAAGTACATTGGAAACGCAAAACACTTAAAAAGTGTTGACAAAAGTATAGGAATCTGCTTCGGTAGAAGATTCGAGAGAGGAGAGGAAGCATCGGTGGTTTTGGAGTTCCTTATTCTTCTCTTCTTTCCAAAGTTTTGTCATTCGCCAAGATTCCTTAAAAACTTGTTCACACATCATAATTATGCACCAATAGGTTATAAATCATAATCCAACAAGTTAGTCATTGGCTTTAATTTTAAAAAATCCCATAAGAGTAAAATCTTTTAGAAAGTTAATCAACCCACACATGGGCTAGAAAACCAAAAACCCCACGAACATTGAGATTACAAGAAACATTTTTAAGTCCTAAATGAGCCCAAGAGCATTGCTTAATGAAGAAGAACTGATATTAATTAACTAATATTAGGACACATAAAAAAATACGAAAACACCAATCTTCATGCCACAAAATCAAACAAAAACGAAAAAATCAATTTTCATGAAATGGATAAAGAGAGAGCGTAATTATCAGGAATTTGATTGAGTACGGTTGTTATGATGATCATTCACAATTATCTTTGATCTTGAGATTTAGCAATAGTTAATTTTCGGATGTTTTTTTGTTACTTGCTGCTCACTTCTTGTATGCAGATTAATTTATAAGAGAGACCAGTTACAACTCTTTCTTATTTGAATAAGATTTTATAAGATGTAGTGTGGCCATGTGGGTTTATTGCATGCAGCTCTCTGCGTTGGTCCCAAGTCCACGACAATAGAGAGTTTCTGCACTTCACGGTATCGTCGTCGTCACAAGTTCTTTACCTTATCATTGGCACAAGTTAGCCACCGTCTTTGCGCAAGTTAGCATGTTGTGCTACATACGTGTCATGAACTGATTGGTCAAATTTGGATATATTTTATTCCCGTCGGTTATGTTTGGATAAAAATATAAAACGGAAATTTCTGTTTCAGCCTTCCTTGGTCCCAAAGAAAAATACGCACACCTACTCCCTTCATTCTCTATCCTCTCCACTCATAATATATACATCTAAATGCAATCTCTCCAATTTGCACCCAATTTCTTCGAATCAACTTATCAATGGCCTCATCAGCTGCGATGTTCATGCTCCCTCTTCCTCTAACTCAGCAGATAACAACAAACAATACTCTGCAGACTACAGCCACACCGGAACCGTCAGCCTCCATAGTTAAATGCCTTTTTCCGGCGAGAAACTCATCGGAAAGTTCTGCTCGTTCGAAGTTTAGTCTTTGGCTATTTGGCAATCCCGCTACGTATGACAAGAGGTTCCAAGAAGCTATTGAACTTAGTTGCTTGTGATGGAGATTTGGAGATTTTTCCTAGTCTTTTTCTTGTGTTTTTTAAATGGACATATTGTAATTTCTTCCCAAGTCTCACCCTCCGCTGTAATTTATCTAATAATCAATTCGATCAAAGATGTTCCGACTGATTTTGATATCTAAGAAACTTTATTAATCATACCAACCAAACTTACACTCTTATTAACACAATGACACAACAACGAATGCATAAGCATTACAAGAAGCAAGACAAGAGTTTACCAGAAACACAAAGAGCTTCTTTTAGTTCTGATGGATTCCACTTGGCCATGTCAGATTCTTTACAGGCTCGAGAATAGCTTCAACCTCAGACAGAGTTTCTTGATCCATCCCCAGACTTTCAAGCTCTGTAACTGCTGCAACATTTTCTTCTACCTGTTTCAGAAACACACAAATTCTTTCATATTTAACTCCAACTTCCCACATAATTTGGGACTTGACAAGGAAATACCAAGCTTGAATACCTGTGAGACAGAGCTCATCCCAACCAACACCGACGAAATCTCCTTGTTTGCTAAACTGTATTGCAGAGCTAACTTTGTGATCTTCTTGCCCTTTGATTTGCAGTGAGCAACTGCGGCTTTGCTTGCAGACTACATAAGACAATAAAAGCAGCAACGGGTTATGACTTTCATATTTGAGAACAATTTGTTAAGAAGTCAGTATCTTCGTTTACTTCTCACTAAATCAAAATATCAAACAGAGAACAAACCAAAACTAACTCAAGAGCATCCCCTACTCTTCCAAACATCAATTCAACTAAATACCAGCGTCCATGTGAATCTGTTTAATTTTCTACTGAATACTCATCAAAGACCAACTAACATGTTAATACCCATTGGGAACTATCTGAAGTGTCTCTAATCTTGCCTATGAAGACTAATCACAATGATTGTACGAGTTAAGAAACAAAGATTGTCAGTCTCAGAAGTATAGCATCTATAGAATTTAACCTGCCTATGCTCGAGAGAATGCTGCACGAATGGCGTTTTAACACTAGTCTCTTATACGGTGTATCAATACAAGTGCTACAGAAATGTTAACAAGAATCACATTCTTTTGTAAAATGCCAAACCTTGAGCTCAGGGGAAGCAGGGTGCCATTCAGGAGGACCTTGTTCTGTAAGGAGGCCCATTGCTAATGGAGAAGCACTTATCACACCCACACCTTTGCTCTTCAAGTAAGGTAGTAAATCCAGCAACGTCGAATCATTAACGCCGTAATGACAGTATGACAATATCACATCGACAGTCCCTGGAGGCACTCGATCAAGAACATAAGTGAAAATATCTAACGGAAGACCAGTGATACCAATGAACCGGGTCTTCCCCTCTTGTTTCAGTTTCTGAAGAGCAGGAATTGTTTCACTCACAATCTGGCAGCAATGAATGAACACTTAGTAAAGGTTTGAGACACAAACAACGAAAGTGATAAACCCAAGAGAAATAAAGTGGTAAACCTGATCAAGAGACCCGAACTCAATGTCATGGCAATGAAGTATGTCAACATAATCAAGCTGAAGCCTCTCCAAGCTCTCGTCAATACTCTTTCTTACTCTCTCAGCACTGAAATCAAAACCTTCTTTATATCTACCACACTTAGTAGCCACAATGTAGTCACTTCTAGGGACTTGCAAAGCCTTTAGTCCCTTACCAAGCATTTTCTCAGACAGTGTTCCTCCATAATACCTTCACACACACAATAAATGCCAAATAAAAAAGTAAATATGAAACCTTCCAATAAAAATTTTGACTTTAACGATTAAATTAGTCTCAACATTCAGAGAATCAGCAATTAGTATTGAAGAATCAGTAATCTTTAGAAAATATAAAAGAAGAAGAAGTGCTTACGGGGAGGTGTCGAAGAAGTTGATACCGAGACGGAAAGCCTCGCGCACGGTGGCGACGGCATCATCTTCGGCGACTGGACCGAAGACACTTCCGAGCGGAGAGGCACCAAAACCAACGGCGCTAACCTTAAGCCCTGTGTTCCCCAAAGCTCGAAGCTCTATTTTCGTCATTGTTGATAGGATCAACAAAAAAACTGGTTCTCGTTGATGAGAGACGCGAGAAGACAACACTTGTGTTGTGTTTTTGGATATTTTTGCCCACACGGTGGCTCAACAAGCCTAAATTACGAAAACACCCATCCCGGTCCAATTTTAGATTTATTTAACCAATCCAATTTTATATTTTTTTGACGTTCTTCCTCAGTCCAATTTAAATATTTTATTTTCCACACTAGTTCACTTATTTGCACTTTGATTTCGTTGTTAAAATACTTTGCCAAATTGCTTGAAACACTGGTGTCAAAAGTGTCTTCTACAAATTCCAGAAAACAATGGAAACGACATTATTTTAACTCAAATCATGTCATTAAAGAGGGTGATGATGATGAGGAACGATTACAAACAAGGTTCTTCATTTGTAAAGCTGCTTGAATCTTCGACATGCCTCTAAGATGTTCTCTCTGTGACCAAAGGCACTGACACGAACGAACCCTTCACCCCCTGGTCCAAACCCACTTCCTGGAGTTGTAACCACATGAGTCTTCTCCAGAATCTCAGCAAACACATCCCATGAGCTTTGGTTCGGGAAGTGAACCCATACGTAAGGCGCATTCTTTCCTCCATATACATCATACCCGAGAGATGTGAATGTGTCAATGATTATGTTTGTGTTTTCTTTATAGAATCCAATCACCTTATGCATTGCCTGCAATGATTCAAAAGACAACAAAATAAATCATTTTGCATATCTGAACTAGTGGGAACTGGTTTGAGATCTCTCTTTAGCTAAGCTAACCTCAAGTCCTTCGGGTGTAAGGCAAGCAAGAGCACCAGCTTGAGAGATATTAGATGCACCATTGAAACAAGTGCAGATAATCCGATTGAAGTCTTTGGCAACAGGGAAACCGTCTGAATAGAGTAGCTTTTTCGGGATGACAGTCCAACCAAGTCGAACTCCAGTGAAACCAGCATATTTGCTGAACGAAGCTGTCTCCATAGCGACCTGTAAGCGGTTGTACACATGAAGAAAGATGTTGAAAAATGGACCTTTTAATGTTATAATCAATCAGTCTATTACCTCCTCTGCTCCAGGGATTTCGAAGATGGATCGTGGGTTATCATCAGACATGTACATTGCATAGGCGGAATCATACACTATTATAGAACCGTTCTTCTTTGCAAACTCAACTAACTGCGTTAGTTGCTCTCTCGTGGCAGCAGCACCCGTAGGGTTATTTGGGGAACAGAAGAAAATTATATCTGTCCTGCCAACGGTGGACAAGTCGGGAAAGAAGCCATTCTCTGGAGTGCATCTCATGTACTCGATGTTTCCATACTTTTGCACATCAGTGTTAAATTGCCCAGTCTGACCCATAATAACACTGGAGTCCACATAAGCCTGTATAATCCAAAAAAAACGAGACAGCATAGTTCCACGTTAAAATGGAGCAAAAGTAGAGAAGACTACAACTGCAATTTGGTTTCTATATGCCCAATTACCGGATATGAAGGATCCTGAACAGCAATTGTAACATTGGAACCAAACATAACCTGCAAGAAGTGGAATCAAGAAACAGCTGTTCATATTTCTTAATCTTGTATCAATTACAGATGAATAGTCAGCAATAAAACAAACCTGGAGACGTGAGATATCACATTTAGCTCCATCAGAAACAAAAACGTCATCATCCCCTATGCCAAGGCCACCGTAGAATGTTTTCGCAATAGCAGCTCTCAGTGGCTTTTCACATATGTGAAATCAAGGTTAGTTTGGATAAAAACTTAACAGATTAAGCTTTAAGATTTTACATGTAAGAAACAGGTTTAAATCCATCTTCTCTTGAATTTAGCAGCAGTTCAAGACTATCCATAATAAAATTGAAGTGACGTGCAAAGGCAGATAATAAAGAAATGATAACAACGCAATAAGGTGGAAATGAAGGGTGCACTGACCTTTGCACCTTGTTCAGCACCATAACCACTATATCCCTCTATTGTTGACAACTCATGAGCTTTCTGTCAGAGAAAAAAAACATGATTAATCTCTAGAGATTACATGCCTGTGTGAATAGTATAGCAAACAAAAAAACTATGCTACCAGAATAATTTTCATTGTTAGATTACAGAGAAGTTCTCGTTTAATAATCCAAATACGCCAAAACAGAAAATATGTTATACATTTTTGTCAAAATGAACGAAATAATACATGTTAGGGCAGTGTTAGTAAAATCAGTTTAAAATATGCTAGAGCCCAGAGAAGGGCAAAGAGCACATGAAGCTAAGTTAAGATAAGGAGGTACCTTTGCCATAGCAGAAGTGATCACTTCAGGAATTGGCTCAGTTGTGTCGCCTATTCCAAGACTTATAACTTGTGCATCTGGATATTTCAACAAGTGTGCAGACCTTCTTCTTGCAATCTGTTTGCATCCACACAAAAAAATAAGAGAGAGGAGCATTATATACAGAATCAATGAGGATATATTAACTTATTACACAGATAGTTATAATATTTCAGATCACTAGAAGCTTTCAAAAATGTTAACTTGAAATGCCACTCCTTTAGGTATTTGAAATCTTAAATAGTAGTACCAAGAGAGTAACAGGTAACAAACCTCCGGGAATAGGTATCCAGCCTGAAGTTTGGACATGTTTGAATTCCGTGACACTTTGGTCTTATACTCTACATACAGAAAACAAAATCATGTATTGTAAGAAACAGATAAACAGCTAAAAGACGATAAATCATTAACTATGTTACTAATCATTACAGCAAAAACAACATGGAGTAGGAACATTACCGATCTTCTCTTGCGGCGTAGCAACACATTTGCAAGTATTGACCCGTTTTGCCATGGGTAAGCAAGCATTTCGAGTTCTGAAGCCAAAAAGGAAAGCAAACCAATAAAAAAATGAATCAATGATCATCACAAGCAAATGCACTGTTCTCTGGCCAAACAACACCATCCAACATCGACTTAAAAACCAAAGGATTGAAATTTCCAAGTAAATTCATAACATACAATTAATTTCTGGAAATGAATCCAATTTCATATTCATCCTCACTAGATTATATCAGTAGCAAACAGAGAGTAAAAGAAAACAAAACGACGCACCTGAGATTAAAATTTGAAGGGGCTAAGAAAGTGGATGAGGAAGAAGAGATCATCGAAGAAACTAACTGATGGGTCGACGACATTTTTCCTGCTTCGCACAAAGATTTTTTCAGACAAATTTGCAGAGCAAATGAACCATGGGAGATAGTTGGTGAGACTGATAAAACTAGGGTTCTTCTTCGGTTTGGTCTGAGAGGAAATTAATCCGGTTTGTTCCGGTTCGGTTTTACTAGAAATTTTTGGGAATTTTCCAATTCAGTTCAATTTATTTATTTCTCTCTCTGGCTCGGACAATGATTTTGCTCTGCGCCTGCTGGAAAACGCCGAGGAATCGCACGATTTCGTGAAGCTGCTACTAGATATCTGTATCTGAGTCAATTCGATTTCGTGGTAATTAATCTCGACCAATAGGGTTCTCCAAAAATCCCCTTTTCGATTGTTGTGTGTTTACGTAATTTTGTTTGTTTTGCTTCGTTGATTTCGTTGTCGAAAGAACGTAGCTTTAGTGGAAGTTCTGTGATTAAGAAGCAATGATTTAGATAGCTGTAGTGGTCGAATTAAGTTCAACTCCATCTTTGTTTGATCTACCCAGATTGATTTGATCACATAACTTGATTAGGCTTATACTTTTTTGTTTTACCTTGGAGTAGATGGATCTGGAAACTGAAAATCGAATAGCTTCCATTCTTTTAAGAGAAGCAGCAGAATTGAGGAGACAAGCTGAGAAAGATGGCGTCAGAGCATATCTTGAGAAGCCTAATGTAAGGCATCGACCTAACTCTAGATTTCTCACTGCTACAGTTCTTGGTGTTCAGCAAGGTATAATCTTTTGTTGACAGACTTTGCTTCTATCCAACAAAATCTAGTTTTTTTTTAGTTTATCTCTTATTTGTTTCTTCTTTATTCCATTCAGCAAACAAAGCTGTGGAAACCAATGAGATGTGGAGTCTTCGGAGTAAAGAGATTGAGTTTGGTGAAAGGCTCAAAAGAAAATCAAGAGATGAGAGCAGCAATGGTCAAAGTGAGCAGAACAATAGGAGGGATTTTTTAAAGAGATGTACTTCAGTTGATGAGAATGTTACTACTACTAGTTTATCACCATCATCAAGCCGGAGCAGAAGCAAAAGATGGCAATCAGAGGATGATGATGATGAAGGCTTAGGAGATGTCGAGGTTAAGACTTTTCTCCAATCAAGGTATTTCCATTATACTCAGATGCTGCCTGATTATTTCCTTTACAATAATGATCGAATTTGGGATCGGCTTTTGCTGATAAAACTTGTGATTCTGGTCTATGATAGGGTCAAGCGTGGCAGAGGTTCTGTTGGTGCTATGATGGATGAACCGCTACCCTGTCTTCCTGAGAGGGAATTGTCAAGAACTTCTGATACAGGAGATCGGAAGCTAGTGATTCAGCCAGAGCGATCACCTTTATTGAGACGTAGGACAGATTCTTCTTCTTCCGACGAGGAGGAAGTTTACAAACGGGCTCATAGAAAGAGAAAGGAGCATAAGAAGAAACTTAGTAAGAAACACAAGTCAAAAGAGAAGAAAAGGGATAGGAAGAAGAGAAAATATGGTAGGGACTAGATCTTTCCGGACAAAAGTAATTGCCTTTTTACACCGGCAGTGATGTTGTATCCATAAGATGATCATATTTCATTAATTCTTGTATTAGTAAAATGCGAATAAAAACTCTTTGAAGTAAGGTAGAGAGTGACATATCTTAGAGACTAATGATATATAGGTAGTAGAGACAACTATTGGTGTGGCCTATGAGGGTTCAGATTTGGTAAAACTCTTTGAAGAAAGGAGAGAGCGACATATCTTAGAGACCAATGATATATATATAGAGAGAAAACATCTTGAAACCATAGAAAAAGTTGTTGTTCATGCCTACATTGATACACATTCGCCGGACAAGTGACAGTTTGAAAGTTGAAAACAAAGACTAAAGTTTTCGACATTCATAACCAGTTCAGTGGTCATGCACTCTGTGTTAGGAGTCTTCAAAATGGTGATCAGTTTCGTCAAAGATCTCCTCCTGCAACCACAAGCCAAGCAATAATTAATCCGTGAAAAAGAATTTTTGTTTTTAACTTATATAAGATTCCTTACCTGCAGAAGTTCTTCAATGACATCCTCCATCGTAATGATTCCGACTGCTTCTTCTTCCTCAGCAAGTTTAGGCAGCGGATTGCCATTCAATTGCAGGATGTCTGCATCATTGTCTTTTGACCACTTCTTGCTCTTTGACCCTCCTTTAAACGAACTTGCTCGATTCGGAAAGCTCTTCCACTTTTGAAGCGATCTTTTTGTCCTTAACATTCTCTCCTGAGGAGTAGGAGTTCCCTCACTATCCACATCCACTCGGGCTTCCTTAACACTCCCTATTAGAAACCAAAGCAAAGATTCTCAATACTTGTAACTCAGCAAGACATTGTTTTGTCGATTAATGAAGCAGTTTACCATTTTTAGAAGGTAATGGGTGGATTTTGTCACACTGTCTTACAACAACAGCCATGTGGCTGAGTCCTTTCTGGAATTCGTTCAATATGTCATATAAAGGCAAGATTTCTGGAACTCTAAAACAAAGCAAGAAATCAGCTTTTGAAGCACATTCAGTGGGGCTTAGTTACTTAGATTTGGAAGTTTCACCTTGGAATCCTTCTTATCGTGACATTCTTGACAGGTATTTCTTCATCTGGGTTGATAGTTAATAAGTTCTTCACCTGAAGATAATAGATATGAATGGTTAGAAGTGGAACCATAACACTAAAGAGGAAAATATTTGTGAAAAATGACTTCACAGAGAAGCGAGTCAAATTGTGGAAGTAATGCATGAGACTGGGAGTTACCAGAACAAGGCCGATTATGTTAGTTGGCTGCTCATAGTATACTGGAACTCTGCTATGCCCTTTCTCAAGAATCAAGTTCATCAAGTCTCTATACCAGAGGAACAAAGAAAAGAAAAGTGTTTAGCATGAGAAGTATAAAGACTCCAGGCAAGTGTGTTTCTGATAAGTTAGGTCTCCAAGGAATCACAACACAAAACCTGTCTAGTTTGGCATTGATATCAATCACAAAGATATCCGATATTGGTGTCATTGCATCTTTGACCATTTTCTCAGAGAGTTCAAGAGCTCCTGCAATGATTGTCGTTTCGTCATGAGTCAACTCCCCACCCTTTCCAGCCTGAAAGAAACAATACACTAAACATCATGACATAGATAGAAGGGGTACATAAACTTTTCAATATGGAAGATGGGATCAATGCATACCTCATTTCCATGAAAATCCACAAGTGTTTTCAGCTCAGCTCTTCGAAAAAGCGCTGCACGACGATGACCCAATAGAAAGTCCAGCAACTGGATTATTCAAAGGAGCAAAAATTTATTATAACAACGAGCATGATTGGTGGGGGCACTGGCTCCTACGGAAATCGGTAAAGTGTTTTTACCTTGCTTATTGGCCATGCAACAGGTAAGCAGATAAAGACTAGGACACGGACAAACGGAGCCACTGTTGCACCAATCGCTAAACCATAACGTGAACAAATCGACTGAGGTATAATCTGCAGTTGCAGTAAAGCCAACCATCAATGTTAGTATCCTGATTTGCATGCATTCACATCTGATATACAGGAAAGTGACTCAAAATGCTCATAGTCGTTTCCCTTATTGAATATTACAGGAAATGCTAATCTTACCTCACCAAAGAGAAGAATCAATGTAACTGAAATCAAAATGGCACCCCATGCCGTCACAAGGCCATCAAGAAAAATAGGAAGCGTCTGAAAAGATAAATCATCACTATCATCAAACACCATTCCTGAAACCTATAAATAATCACAGAGGCTAAGATTCAGTTTTGTAATTACCTCCATAGCAGCTGCATTGCATATAAGTAAAGTGACAAGCAACAAGTGCTGATTCTTTACCACTGGCAATATCTTTGCTGCAGCAAACAAAAACAACTCTGATCATCATTAACAGAGAGACAGAGCCTAAAAAGACATGAATTAGATCAAAGCAGGCTGCTCACAACAACTGAATCATCGATGACATAACAGCTATTATGTCATTAAACTTGGAGGCTCTGGCTTAGATAGCAAAAAATGATAAAAGGGTAATCTAGTCTTGATTAGTAAAGTTGTGATAAGACCAAAATCTTCACCAGTATAAACTAACACGCAGCAATTGAATATTACAGAAACCAAACTCGACCTAATTTGAACAAATGCTTTAGAAAGTTAATCAAAACGGCCAATAGATGAACTAACTGATAACCAAATTCGAATATGAACATCACAAACAAAAAAAGACCATCGCAACATCTAACCACACACGTGTAGGCCAATCAAAAACTGTCAATTTAGTGAAATAACAAAACTTTACTAAGCAAAATTGTCAATTGGTGAAAAATAACAAAACTTTAATAGAATCAGCGACAAAAGATTATACCTGCATATTTACGATGTTCAGGTGTACCGGATTTAGCGAGAACTTCAAGATCAACGAGACTCAAAGACATAAGACCCAATGTTAAGCCAGACATGAGTCCAGCGAACAAGACAAGAAACACAATCACAGCTATATGTATAAAGAAGTTTGGGCTGCAACATACATACTCCACCGCCATTCAAAATCGACTCTTTAAGAGAAAACAACAATCCCCAAGAGCTCAAAAATCGGAAAACACACTAAACCCTAGCTCACTCGCAGAGTTGACATCTTCTCCTTCTCCAAAACTTTCTTCAGAATCAGGAAATGAACAGTCTCCGACTCAATTAGTAACGACTAAGATCGGAAAACCAAGCACGAAGAGAGTTAAAGTGAAGCCCAGAAAATATCTGATTAAAAAAAGCACTTTTTGTGTTGTGTCTTTGCAGAGAAATCGAAGCAATTATGGAGAGATGATAAAACAAACAACAGAGTCTCGTGCGGTGGAGATCCACTGCCATATATAGAACGTGGCAATTAGATATTATAATGACAATAATACCCCTGTAGTGAGGGCTACGTACGTGAGATGACAAAAGGTGTTTTCGTAAATTTGACGGTCGTGTCCTTTTTTTAATGGTGACGCAGCAACTAGCTGGGTTTTCCCGCTATGACGAGGATTTTGATCCGATACGGATTCTCGCCACAACACTTTTTTATGTGTCTTCAAACTCAAAGTGTTTTTTGTATCTTTTTATTAAAATTAATTTTGTAAAAAAAAATCGTAAATTGGACTTGATCAATTACCATTTTCTTTTTTGAATGATTGGCTAGTGTAGTTTTGAAATTCTTATTATTATCAAAAAGCTACGTTACCAAATTTCTTTTTCCATATATTATGAAGAAGAGAAGCTTTCCTTATGAACTACTACTTTTTGGGTCGGCAAAATTCTTTTTAGCAAAAAGCATATTCGAGTTCTCATATAATATTTCATTGGATTGTAGGTTATCGAGCAAGATCATCTTTATCCGTTCACAATTGATAATCTGGTGATCGAATACCTACGAGATCGCCGTTAATTAGTAAAAGTCATAAGAATTAGATTAGTATAAAACATAGAAATTATTTCGAGTTGTCGGGATATAATTAGTGTTGTATCTATGGTGTTAGTAAAAAGGCAATTGCCTAAGCCACCAATTTTTTTTAATTTTTAGGCCTCAAATTTTATTTTTTAATGACTATTAGGCCACATTATTTTGTTAAGAAAATCATTCCGCCCCAATGTATTTGAGAGCTTCAAGAAAATCATTGCATCCCAAATTATTTCGTATTTATATTTTTTTTGAAGACTCTAAGAATTATTTGCCGTGGGTCAAACTCTTATTTAGTTTTAACGAATTTTGATACATAAAAACTAATGAATGTATTTAATATTTTTTAACATTAAATTTAAATATATATTTTTTATTAGTTGAATTAGTTATAATTAATAATATTTTATAATATAAAAAAGATACATTAAATGAGATAAGAACGAGTTTTCACAATAAAATGCATTATTTAATTAGCATCATCGCCATACATTCACGTGATCTACTAAATATCATAGAAATTAAACTAGCATAAAACTGAGAAATTATCTAGAGGATAAAAATAACTTTGAACGGTAGTATATTCTAATGATTTGTACATTTTTGTGCTTCAAAGTTTCTCCTTAATAATAATAAAATAAAAGCATACCAACGTATATAGAAAGATATGAAGAAATTGTCTTGGATTTTTAATACAGTAAAAATCATTTCAGTCAAATCCTTGTTTTAAATTTATTTACAAAGGGGCATTATCAAGGCTCTCTGACCCTTTCGCCTTATTGACTTGGTAAAACAGTTGATAATAATAATACAATTACTTACAAGTCGTGTCTTCGTTGGTAAAAAATATCTCGCAAGTGTTATTAATCGTCCATAAAATAACTCCAACCTAAACTCTATATAAATCCTCGTTTCTAAGTTCTAACCAATAACACACAACATAGAATAAAAGAGCTTACAGACAACTAAGAAAAAAAATAAAAATGAAGATGTTTATCTCTCCTCAAACCCTAGTACTATTGGCATTAGCTCTTGTCCTAGCTTTTGCAGTTCCACTGAAAGCCCAAGACCGGCGACAAGACTACCTTGATGTACACAACCATGCTCGAGACGACGTTAGTGTGCCTCATATAAAATGGCATGCGGGAGCAGCCCGATACGCCTGGAACTATGCTCAAAGAAGAAAGCGGGACTGTCGTCTCATTCACTCAAACTCACGCGGACGTTACGGTGAAAACTTGGCATGGAGCAGTGGTGATATGTCCGGAGCTGCCGCAGTGAGATTGTGGGTCAGGGAGAAGTCTGACTACTTCCACAAATCGAACACATGCCGTGCTGGAAAACAATGTGGTCATTATACTCAAGTTGTGTGGAAAAACTCAGAGTGGGTTGGATGTGCCAAAGTCAAGTGTGACAATGGTGGAACCTTTGTGACTTGCAACTATTCTCATCCTGGTAATGTTAGGGGACGTAGGCCTTACTAACTATATGTGTACGCAGACGAAAGAAACTTGTCCATAGAGGACGTGTGTGTTTTCTATAATTTGGAATAAATGATCACCATCTATCAGGATGTGGTGGTTCCTTTGTACGTTTATAGTTTGTATAATATTTTGTCATGGAATAATACTTTTTTCTTGTGTGTGCTTAAAACTGTAATTATCATTAGATGATGCATAATGGGAGTTATTAATATTTCAACTGGAATCTTGGCATCAAGATTCAGATTTCCGTGTATGAAATTAACACCGGATACTTTTGTTATATAAACCGTCAAGAATAGCTAACTATTTATGTAAGTGAAATCTAAAATATTATAACTTTATTTTTACTAATGCATGATATCAAGTATCGAATCTCTTTTAATTTAAGTCGTTCAATTAGATTAAACTATAACAGCAATTATTATGTTTGAAAACATTCTGTTAATAATAAAATGGCCATCTTGCAAAAAGAAAGAAAATAGTTAAATATGATCAGCCATCATCACAAATTAGTTTAAAACAAAATTATTCGTGGTGGCTAATATTATCAAGAGTTTTTTAGCCATCCTAGGTCGGGAAAACACAATAGTCAGCGATGTGAAACTCCAACAACTATGCATTTTTATGGAAAGGTTTCCTCATTTTTCAGCCATCCTAGGTCGAAAATACACAAAATCGGTATCTGAATATTAATGAAGATGCTCTCATATCGCTACACTCACCATTAACATCTTAATTAAACATAGAAATTTACCATCGACAACGATAGACGGATGATCCAATCCATGATACAGTATAAACAGTTACGAACATGGCAATTACTCTATCTACAACTACTATACGTACATATGTCAGGATCTCCAAAAACTATATACATAAGACATACTTTTTTTTTTGCTAAACTATATAAGACATACTGTAATCTGTATTATTCTCTACTAATTGTTAAGTTTTATACATAACCAATATGAGAATGCAATTCATCATATGATCAGAATTTCACTAAACACGTCAATTACTATGGCGTGTAGCTATGAAATAATTACACTTAATCAATTGGCCATTTGGCCTACTATATTAGACCGCAGATGTATACGTTTTCTAACTATAAATTTGTAAATTAAATTTTTGTTTGTGGAAAAAAAACTAAACATTATAAAAATGTATTCGAAGATACAAAACTACTATATATATAACGTGTTCAATCCTCACTTCAAAAACCCACAAAAACTTTAGAACGAAAAAAGATGAAAATCTTTAACTCATCTCAAAACCTATTCTTGGCCATAACCTTTTTCCTTGTTCTCATAGTTCATCTAAAAGCCCAAGACAGTCCTCAAGACTTTTTGGCAGTTCACAACCGAGCACGAGCCGAGGTTGGGGTGGGACCCTTAAGATGGGACGAGAAGGTGGCTGCTTATGCCCGTAACTATGCTAACCAGCGTAAAGGTGACTGCGCTATGAAACACTCGAGCGGGTCCTATGGAGAGAACATCGCTTGGAGCAGCGGTAGCATGACAGGCGTAGCAGCAGTTGACATGTGGGTGGACGAGCAATTTGACTACGATTATGATTCCAATACATGTGCATGGGACAAACAGTGTGGCCACTATACTCAGGTTGTGTGGAGAAACTCGGAGAGGTTGGGATGTGCAAAAGTGAGATGCAACAATGGTCAAACCTTTATCACTTGCAACTACGATCCTCCCGGTAACTGGGTTGGCGAGTGGCCTTACTAAAAGAAAACTCCATTTAAATGTTTTCGAATATATGTTATCCACATGTATATATGTATTGTTTCCATGTTGTTCAGTTATACCAATCATCTATCGTCAGCTAATAAAGATTGGTTTGTGTGGTCCTGGTCCGGTCCGGTCTTCTTTTGTACCACATGTATAATGTATGCGTGGATTTTTATAATGGAATAAGAAAAATGCAATGCTACGGCTTGCACTTGCTTTGTTTGCTATATGAAAATCTCCTCTCCTTCTATATATACACATTAATTAATACATGATTATTCAGGTTTTTATTCTTTGCATATCAAATTTTTGTATCTACGTACATTCAAAAGAAAACAACATATGTACCAGATTTCCTTTTTTACCAATAATCTCTTCTAGATTGTTAGGTTAAGAACAAAAAAGTCAAACGAAAGCGTGCTATCTTTTCCTCCGTTTGCGTTTTTAGCTAGGTTCAATATTAAAATATCAATTTACTTAAGAAAATTTGTAGAGATGTGTTTATTGAATCGTAAATTCAACTAAAAATTAAATTATATTAAATATAAATATGCAAACACAATCAGAAAAATCAACCGATAAATTGTTGAATTAAAATAATCAAACCCTTTACTTTTTCATCTCCATATGAATTAACAAAAAAAATGTTCCAAGCTACTTTCAAGCGATATCTCCATTAAGGAACAAAAAAAGTCGAAGCCATTCATTTCTTCCGAGAAACAGAGATTCAATGTTAGCATAATATGTTTTTGTGGAATTAATCTCCGATATTGTTTCCACTCCTTTTTAGTCTCTTTGATATTATTGTATAGTATCCCTGTATGAGACAGTGACTTTATATTCGGAAGATAAGCTATAGATGAATTATGTTAATTGTAAACAACGTTAGCTATAATAATATTTTCACATCGACATCGTCTGAGAGTGCCTCGGTCATCCGGCTGCTTGTGCGAGGAGGCTGCGCACTATACTACGTTGACTACTGTAATATTAAAGTTTAAACACATTTGTAAATTGTGATTGAATTAATATAAGAGAATATATGCCAAGGTTTTTAATCCGTTACGTTAGCTGAATTTTTGAAAATGATTTTACACCAACCATAGTTTTGGTTTGGATACTTTGGCTAGATGAATAGCCAACGAAGTGAACTTAAAATTTTCTCGTGTATATGGTATATATATTCTCCTCTTTTCTGTATGTTTTTAATATATATCTATCATGAATTTTTTTTCCTCACCATGAATGAGTATTTGCTTTATTTATATGGACCTAGCTAGGGTTGATTAGGTCCGCGCGCTACCATCTAAATAGTCCAGAGAAACGATTGAACAAAAAATATTATTCATAGCTATCTGAGACTTAAGCGATGAATGGTTAAACTTTATTACGTTCTTTATTGATCGGTTGAACGAAAAAAAAATACAAGTCCCATTTTATAAAATAATATCTACCAATCCATAGCCGAAACCAATAATTGTAAAGATATTATTCCACCACCCTTAGCCGACCGAGATACTCATCACTATCAACTCTACAATCATGCCACCTTTTTTTGTGCACACCTACAATCCTAATAATTAACGTGCGTACATCATTTCACAATGTTTGAAAACCTTTTTAAGTATAGTTTCTAATCCGATTTACTTCAAAACGTGACACCAACTAGGCCATTAACTATATATAATATATGTACATTCTATATAAACATCTTAAACTTTCTACAAGTATCCATCAAAACACACAAGAAAGTCATCTCACGCTATATTTGTTCCATACATTTTAGAAAAATGTTTCATAAGGTTGCTATTGAAACCTTGGTTCTCCTACTTCTCATCAATTACTTGACACAAATCGATGTTTCCTCCGCACAATACTCTCAGTATCCTCAGTCCCATGAATATCCTGACAGCTACCTTAGACCCCACAACGCAGCCCGAGCCGCGGTCAAAGTCAAGCCTCTAAGATGGGATTTCGGTATAGCCACTGTGGCTCAGGACTACGCAAACCATCTAGCCTCAGGTCCATGCAGTCTTGAACATTCCTCTGGACCATATGGAGAGAATCTTGCATTTGGCAGTGGAGACATGTCGGCCGCTCAGGCGGTTGCGATGTGGGTACATGAGAAGTCGTACTATGATTTTTACTCAAACTCGTGCCATGGTCCGGCTTGTGGACACTACACGCAGGTCGTGTGGCGTGGCTCAGCTCGTCTCGGTTGTGGTAAGGCTAAGTGTAATAATGGTGCCAGTATTGTTGTGTGTAACTATGACCCCGCAGGCAATTACATTGGAGCTAGACCATATTGATTTCAAATTCAATTGATGAATGTGTGTAAAGATTGTGGTATTGATTACTTTTTTTTTCATTTGAGAATTCAGTACATGAGAAAACATTACGTTAAAATTTGTGTAATTACAAAAATGTTCCTTTTTGATCGCATAACCAAAGATCACGGAGAAGGGACTTTCCATAATGCTATGGTTTATGCCGTTGTTATTAACAACTTGTTAAGCGCTGATAGTAGATATTTGATCTCATCATGCTGGTTTTATGGAGATTAGGGAACAGCCTCAGAACAGCCCATATTAACTCAGTTTTGAAATTTGAAATCCTTCTTATTGGGAATAACTATGTTATACCATTAATTTCGTTGTATAAAACCATTAATCTCTCTTGAATTCACTCCTGCTAAGTTCTTAATTATCGATGGTTTTATTGGTGAATTAGTATGCACAAATTTAAACGACATATTATATTTTTCATCTACTAGTTAATGAAAACATAATAGAGATACTACAGGCTGGGGTTAAATGGTTTCTAAATTAGATGATTAATTTAATTGAAAAAGTGGATTTTCATTTTTATAAAGTTCTAAGGAAAACTTGTAGTTGTGGATAACAAAAAGGTTTTTTTTTTTTTTTTCATTTGAACCATTGTAAAACCCAATAAGATATAATAGTTGAAGATTTTCCAAGTCCGAAATACTTAGTCACATTGATTGGAATAACAAAAAGACCTTCTGATAATTTAAAAAAAAAAAAGAGAGCATGTTGATAGAAAAAAAGACAAAGAGAACACATCAGATAATATATCAAATGTGTACTTGCTCTCTCGACAATTCTATTTCTTAGACTAATAAAATGGTCTTGTCCCCTTCTCTAGTCCACTTTGACCACTTCAAGAATGACTCATACACATTAGGTTACCTATAAACAACAATAAGAGAGCAAGGAAGTGGATTTCTCTTTTTTTTTTTTCAACTTTCAATATACACATAGGAGTTTATTTCATTTTTCTAACAAATAAACTAGAATGATCTTATTTTATTCTTTCCTTTTTTCATGAAATTGAAGAATTTGAAGATCATTGAATTATTGCAACTATTAATCATTTAATTTTTTAATTTTTTTTGTTATCAATAATTGCAATTATTAGAGAATTATTCCTAAAAATAATTAAAAAAATAATGGAGTAGACAATAGTCATAGCTTCACCATCTTTGCGTTGTCTGGGCCTTACCTCTGTCCTTCACACTCTTTCCTCTGTTCAAAGTTTTTTCTCTTTTTTTGGTTCTTTAACTATAATAAACTCGAAGCTCTAAAGAAAGCTTCTCTGTCTTCTTCTCTTAGATAACTCTTACTCAGGTACTCCCTTCCTCACAAAACTTTTGTTTCTTTTGAGTTGTCTCCGAATCTGATTCTTGTCCCTTCTATAGCTCATCTTTTCCTGTTATCTCTTTCTGGATGTTCTTGATTTTGGCTATTTTCAAGAATTGGTTTCTTGATTTGACTTCTTTTAGCTGTTTTAAATTCGAAACTTGTTCTTCATTGAATTTGTCTTCAAGATTTGGGGGTTTTAAGTACTCAGTCTCTGTTTGCTGATTAGGGTATCAACAGGATTGTAATTACTTTGATATATTTTCCTTTTGCATGTCACATCTTCTCTACTGTTCTAATTGGTTTTGAGGGGATTGATTATCTTTTATTCTATAAAAGCTGTTTCTTTATTGTCACAGGTTAAAAATATTGAGTTATGGTTTTTTGTATAGCAGCTGAGAAGAAGTATTGTTGAAGATGAAGAAAACATCAACCAGAAGCCAAAGAGGAAGCAAAGGTATCAAAGGGAAGCATGTCCTGCAGATATGTGTTCTGCTTGGAGTATGCATTTGGTTAATCTATCAAGTGAAGTATTCTCATGATAAGAAGAAGGAATTTTATGAGAAAGATGTCGAGAAATCGACGGTGTTGTTGTCAGAGGTTGAAGATGGAGTGGTGAAGCTTGGGAGGAAAGATCTTCTTCCTAAGAATTATAACCAGAAGGAAAACGAGAAGCACGTGGAAGAGGATGAGGATGAAGAAGAGATCAGTCATGGAGGTGAAGAGAAGGAGAAGAAGAGTAAAGTAGAGAATGGTAATCATGAGGAGGAGGTGGAGAAAGACGAGGAAGAGGAAGTAGCTGAGGATGATGAAGAAGATAAGAATAAGCAAGGAGAGGAAGTAGCTGAGGAGGATGAGGAAGAGAACAAACATGAGGAAGATGAGATTGATGAACAAGATCAAAGTAAAAATGCTGGAGATACTGATAAGGATGATGAAACACTTGAAGAAGAGAAAGAGAGTGGAATGAGTGAGAACGATGAGAAAGAAAAAGAGACTAATCATGCAGATGAAATTGATATGACAGTTGATGAGGCACGCGAGGAGCATTACAAGGCTGATGATGCTTCCAGTGCTGTGTCTCATGAGTCTCGGATACTGAACACTGAGAAACTGAAAGAAAGTTCAAATGAAACAGCTCAAGAGAACAATCCCAATGGCGCTACGAGCGAGGTTGAGATCCAGAAGGAACCTGACTTGAAGTTAGGAGAAGCAGAAAACACCAATTTTGTGAACAAAACAACCACAGATGTGAAAGATGGTGACAGTGAATCATCCAGTTCTGAAACAAAAAGCGCGGTAACTGAATCACAAAGTGAAACAGTTAATGGCAATTCGACAGTAGCACTTTTTGAAGCGTCAGAGTTTGTGAAGAACGAAACAGAAATCATGAGAGATCGGAGTCAAGGAGATGGTGCACTGCCTGCAGGATTCTCTGAACCACAGCCGCCCGTCTTGGAACTTGAGAAAAACCGTAACGAATCTGATCCCGACATCCCTATTTCTGCTGACATTACCAACAAAGATTTCATTCAAGATGAGTCTAGGAACTCAACTTCAGAATCTTCTCTACTTGAAAACATCGCTGGCTCAAACACGACCGAGGTGAATGAGAATTCAAGGTCTGAAGGTGATGATGATGAATCAGGTGAAAAGGAAAGTTCAAACATTTTCTCCACAGAGCTAACAGAGGAGGCAGATAATACTTCCGGAACGTCGATTTCCCAAGAAGAGATGGATGCTCTCACTGATCCACAAACTCTTCCTGATATAAGAATAGAAGGCAATGAAGAAGATGAAGAGGAAGCAATTGGAGCAGAGAGAAAGAAACTCTAGTGGAAAAAAGGATAAGTTAATGTAAAATGTTTTTATGCTTTTGCAGCCATGTCATTGTAAAAGCTAAAAACATCAGTCTGTCTCTGTTACTTAGTTTCGCAAATCTGTATATTATTCATTTGGAACTTGGCTACGGATTGCTTTCACTGCTCTACATGAAACTTGACTTCAACACTAATAGTAGAAGAGGAGCTCAATAGTCAGTTAAGTGTCCTGTGATCAACTCTGCGAGTAATTAAAGCTGCAGAAACTCAGAAGACATGAATATCTGACCAGGACTCGCTTGTTATAGATGCATTTGGAATATCAACTCTATAAATGATTATTGTGGGTTCATTACACTATGTCAAAAGTGGGAATTTTGCAAATCACTTCTGCAAATATTGTTTCAAAAAGGTGACATTGATAACAAATTTCTTTAAAATCAATAACCAATGATGTTAAGAGTAAACAGAAGATACAATTGTTTGTGTTGAGAGCTATTATTTGGTGCGGATGGAGAGATCTTGAAGCTGCTTTGGATCGACTTCCGAGGGAGTCCTTGTTAGGGCACATTGCGCTGTGGTTGTCTTTGGAAAGGCTATTACATCTCTTATGGAACTCGCACCTCCCAGCATCATCACCATTCTATCCAATCCATAAGCAATTCCACCTGTAATTTCATATCAAATACTAATGTTTCATCAACCATGCTTGACCAATCTTGTTTAACATCATCATCATCCAGTGTCAAAAAAGTTTAAGACCCCAATTTCTCTTAAAGATCCTAGGCAGAAACTTGTTCCAACACAACAAAAGAGAGGTTGAACCAGTCTATACTCTTAAGCATATACGTAACGATGTTGTATTAATCTATTCTTAAGTCTCAGATTTTTTGACCTTAAGAAATATTTACATACCATGAGGAGGAGCACCCATGTCAAGAGCCTCCAGAAGATAGCCAAACTTTGATTCAGCCTGTATGTAGGGAAAAAAATGAGATATGGATTATCTGCATATATGATAGCGCTGGCACTCTGAACAACAAAATGGATAGTTTCCAATTGATAAAAAAGGTGACTCTCACCTCTTCAGGTGAGATGCCAATGATCTCCAAAACCTTTTCTTGAACATCCCGCTTATATATCCTCAAACTTCCTCCACCAATCTATATACATAAGAATTTTTCTCAAAAGATCTCCCAAGCCATTGTTCTAGAGAGAAGAAATGGTCAAGCTGTTTACCTCGACCCCATTATAGACCATGTCATAAGCTAGAGCTCGTGCAGAAGGCAAGTCATCCATATCTTCCGGCTTAGGAGCTGTGAATGGATGATGTAATGCCTGAAGAGATATGCCTTTTCATATTAGACAACATATTTGGATATTAATCTCATCTCATGCAAGAAATTAAATTATGAAACGACATACCTCAAGCCTCTGCTCTGGCTCATTCCACTCGAACATTGGGAAATCTGTCACCCACAGAATTGAGTGCTTGGACTGTATAATATAGAAGAAATGGCATAAATCTGAGTCTGTCATCAAGTGGAACAAAAAAGTGTTTGGCCAATGGAAAAACTTACATGGTCAATCAAATCCATGTCATGGGCTACAAAGAGTCTTAACCTATCTAGGGTTTTATTAACCGAAGTAACAGGACCCACTCCAAATAATATAAGATCACCAGGTGCTGCTCCACATTGTTTCACAAAGTTTATTTTACCTGCTGAGTCTAAACTAGAAACTAATGCTGCAATTCCCTCGATCTCGCCTGCATCATAAGGTTAGACCTAATTAGAGCTAAAAGTACACAGAATTATTATATGACTATTAGGAAAAGAGAAAAAAAAATCGAAGAGAAAAAAGTAAGCTTGATTTATCTATTTACCATTATCCAAGACCTTCAAGAAAGGCAGACCCTTTGCTCCGGATTTCATTGCTTCATTGTAAATATCTCCTTTTTTGAGAGCTGAGTTTGAATACTTTTTAGCACCCAAAGGCACACACAATACCTTAATGATTCCACCACTTTCAAGGGCCTCTGTAAAAACCCTGAAGGACGATTCTGTGAAAACGTTTGAAACCTGCAATTTCAGAAGCTTGAGATTTTAACTTTAAAATAGACTTCAGCACAGAAAATGGGAAACAGCTCTAAAATGCTCTTCCTGGTTGAAGAAAAAATCCAGCATAAGCAATTATTCCCATGCACAAAAAAAAGCAGGCAAAGAGACATATAGATGCTTCTTTGTAACATTAGCTAAAAACCAAGATGTGGATAATATTACATCTTTCAACTCGAGATCAAATCTTGTATCAGGTCTATCGGATCCATAACGATCCATTGCATCAGCATATGTAAGCCTTGGGAATGGATCAGGTAGCTGGATACCTTTGATCTCTGAAAACACCTGCACAAGAAGGTCAAGCAATCAAAATTGCTGACAGCACATTACTAATTTAAAGAGAAGAGATCCACATACAAAATGAGCTTTGGAATTTCAGGACATAAAGGAATTACTAGAAACATATCAAGAAGCAACAAGTTTGTACAACATTGAGCCACATGCGTCATTGTCACAGAAGATACAAAGTCATAAAAAACAGTTTCAACAGTACTCTAACCTTACGGATAAGATCTTCATTCAGCTTCAGCATGTCCTCCATAGGCATGAAAGCCATTTCCATATCAAGCTGAGTAAATTCAGGCTGCCTATCAGCTCTTAGATCTTCATCTCTAAAACATCTGATAGTAGAAAAAACAAACGCATGAGAGAGAAATCATTTGCATCAGGAGTCCTGCTTTTGGTGGTAAATGAAGGTGATGAGCCATTTATGTCAGGGAGGCTTATGCTGAACCAAACTTAAGTGCCAAAGATCATATATATACCTGGCTATCTGGTAATATTTGTCAAAACCAGAGACCATTAACATCTGCTTGAAGAGCTGTGGACTTTGTGGCAAAGCATAGAATGTTCCTGACTTCGAAAGAAAATTAGATAGAATCAGACCTATAAACTATGATATAAGCTTATACTTCAGGGAAACTTAATTCTTTGTTGGGAAATACATTAGGATGAAAAAAGTATTGGCACCTGAATTCTTGACGGAACCAGATAATCTCGCGCGCCTTCTGGAGTAGATCTAGAGAGTATTGGAGTTTCAATCTGACATAAACAACAGACCAACATGAAAAACTGGGAAATGGCCAAAACTGAAAAATATAAATTAGATTTCAAATAGAGTAGGAACACACCTCAATAAAACCATGTCTGTCTTCTAGGTATCTCCTAATCAGCTTCACCACATTATGGCGAAGAACTATATTATTCTTCATTTGCTGACGGCGCAGATCAAGACATCGAAATCTAACATCATACAAGCCAAATCCAAAACATGAGTTAGCATTTGGAGATTCGATACGATAAACCAACCATGCAAGATCAATCATATATCTAATATTTCACCTTAAGCGAATTTCTTCTTTAATCAAATCTTTGTTCTCGTCTGCAGTAGTAACTAAGAAGGGAAGCTTTGTCCTCACAGGATTCAATATTTCAACATGCTCTGCAACTACCTAATGCAACATACTACACACATCAACGTTACATATAGGATATATAAAATGCAGCTGAGCTGAATGAGAAGGCATACCTCGACGAATCCCGTTTTCATTTTCTTGTTGACGGACTCATTTGGCCTACTACGCACAGTACCTTCCACCAAAACAACGTACTCAAGCCTCATGTCATTGATCAAGCCATGTGCCTCAGGAAACTCATCCGGAAGCGTCCTAACCTAAGATTATAAAACTTTCAAACATAAACGAATCATACAGTCCCCAAATATCCATCTTTGCGTTACACAAATTGGGTAAGAAAGAATTGAAAATGGTCGAATCAAGGATAATCATCTAGAACCAAAGAAGCAACTAAAGAGAAACTCAAGTAAAATCCAGGAATCGGATTGAATTAAACTCTACTCAATTGTTTCTTATTCAGATTCAACACCAATCACTGAGTAGAAAGTTCATTGCTGAGACGAAACTTCTAAATACTAATCTACTGAAACATTATGCTTCACGACTATATAATGCAAAAAAGCATTAGGTGAAACCTTAAACCTGGACAATGCCGGTATGATCTCTAAGATTAAGGAAAGTGAGGCCACCATGAACTCGGTGAAGGGCGACCCATCCGCAAAGGTGGACTCTTTTACCAACATCATTGACTGATAACTCGCCGCATAGCTCTGTCCGTGACACCCACCGGAGAACCGACGGAGGAGATGGAACCGGCTTCACTACTACATCGCCGGAGGCAGCTGCAACAGGGGAACTGGAGAAGGTTCTTCGAGTTCCGGGAAGTGGGTTTGTCCGTTTGGGTACGACGAAGAAATTAGTAGCGTTAGAGATGGATATGGCTGTGGCGGAGAGGAAACGAGTAGGTCGGAGAGGCAAAGTTCGTAGGAGGAGAGACATTGTTGGGTGGGACGAGAGTTAGATAAAGAGAGAAAAGGTTTAAGGGATTGCGTTTTTAGAGACGACGAAATCAATTCGATCGAACCGGTTAAGATTGATTCGGTTTATATAACGAACCGCTATGGTCAAAATAAGAATTCAGATATCGTTTGGTCAACTTTGGATGAAGAGACGTTTATTTCACTGAAAATTCAAAATCAGTAATCAAAACTTGTTTATCTGATACTGCTTCCAAAAGGGAGAGCTAAATTCTGTACAAATCCATAATTAGACATTTTATTATTTGTCGCTTCTTAGTAGACCATCTAAAAACTGCCGCCATTTTCTTTCATTTACAATGTTGTCTCTTCTTATATTTGACCTGCGCCAGATTTTGGAAGAAATCTACAAAGACTTGCTCGTAGTCTGGCAGTTTTCCGTAACCTGCAAATCGATATCAAACAGAGAAAAGTTCACTTCTCTGCTTCCATGAGAGAACTACACAAAAGCTTCAAAAATAAGGGAAAAACTTGCCAGGAAAATAGTTGATGTCAATAACATAAAACACGTTTTTGCTCCCATGTTCCCTGATCATGTCTATGTTGAAAAGCCGAAGTCCCTAATAATAGAAAAGCAGTTAGAAATTATGATAATCAAAACCGGATTTGTAAAGTAAAATGTGGAGAAAGGCAGCTAAAACTATACCAATAAGCTTCTTAGCTCTTTCACAAGCGCCTCGAGGAAAGGCTTTGGAGGTAGCTCAGCAACACGAGGGTCCAAGTCTGCGTTATCAGCTGAAGCAGCAGCTGATGAAACCCTTGGGAATTGGAAGACGCCATCAACTTTGGCTTTTTCACAATTACTCACATTTGGTAGAGAAAACCGTCTCATGACTTTTATAACATCACCCACCACAAATACCTTGAACATAACTCCACCTTCAGGCACCAAAAAAGATGCATTGAATTTTTTGAAAACACATATACATGGGACAACTGCGTATTGAAGTGTCATATTAACCAATACCATGATTAACAAACTCTTGAAGGACTAAAGGCGGATCAAGCTCTGCAAGCGAGCGCCTGTCATAAGCCAAGTACAATTGATGTGACTTTGCAGTCCCATCGATCCAGAGCGGCTTTGCAACTGGGACAAATTTGAAATAAACAAGTTTAAATTCATGATCATCATTTATACATACAAGAATATTCAATGCCAAGATAATATGTTCAACTGTACCTAGTGGAAATTTGAGACCAGCTTCCACAACTGCATCAGCACTAGCTGCTGAATCTTTCAAGACAACCATTTGCTTTGGAACAAAAAGGCTGCCTACAAATATTTACCAAAAGCAAAAAATCACTTCTAGAGAAACTTAGAAAAGGTCTTAAATTTCGATGTCAAAAGAACTTATTGAGGATTGTTACCACTGCAATCTGACAGTTTCAAATCTGCCATACCCTGAAGCATCGATTGTCGATTATATATACGCTGTATTGATCCTGGAGGATCAAGCACAGTCACTTCTGGGTGTTTTTGTTGGTAATCCTACAAAAACGGTGAAACAACATGAGATTGTATTTGACAACATATAATTTCCACAGACTGAAAAACTGCCCCAGCTTAACAGAAGTCTTTCAAATACCACTCAAGGGTTAATACCTTTACATAGTTCAAACTAAGAAACTCAAAACCAGATTGGTTACCATCTTCAAGCAAGAAACTAAAACCAGAAACATATAAGAAAAGTAGTCAGTTTTCCAAACCTCAATAACCTCTTCCCACTCTTTTCCCAACAACTACAAGAGAACAATCATATAATTCATTAGACTTCCAGCAAAAACACAGATTAAAGCTCAGAGAGTTCTTAGTTCTCACAAACCTTATGCAAAACAACATCAAATGGCCCTTGTTCAGATAGGGGCCGGTTCAAATCGATGGCGACAAAGAAAATGCCTTTTCTCCTGAAATTGACAGACACAAAAAGTATTACTAGCATTTTCTTGAAAACACTGCTGAAAGAAGAAAAAGAATGAAAGCTATGGGTTGATTAGAAAGAAGCAAAACAGAGACCAGACGTCAAACTAAACCAATAAGAAATGTTCTCTCTGACCTATTAGAGACATTCTAGAAGATGACATATTAAGTAGAACCAGTGATTGCTTTAACAAAAACACCCATGTGGTTGAAGAAGATTTCCAAGCCACAGAAAAGGCAAAACATCTAAGTATTTTATTTTTTAAAAGCCAGAGTCAAACCTCAATAGAGACTAATCCAAAAGGATTACACAAGGAATATTCCCATAGAAACATCCTGATACCACAAGTAGAGTATACTAGTGTAAGCCTAACCCTAAGCAAAAGAGCCGATTAAGGACAAAAACATGGCAGGTGACAAGACATGGCAAGTGGCAATGGTCCTCATAGAATCAGGCAAACCAATAATAGGTACCAAAACAAGAGTAAGGAAACAAGAACCAAATCTGGAAGAAAATGTCAAAGTCCTAAAGATCTTTTTGAAAGTAGAAAAGAGTTTGTCGGTTATGTTTAAACGCCAACAAAGGAACAGTCGTCTCTCAGGAAAGAAAAAGCAGAACCAAAAAAGATTGTTCAACAAATTTGGAAACTTTGCAATGAAAAATCAAAACTTTATAACTCCAAAGAAGCATTTTGGGTTTGTTATTGGTTACCTAGCAAGAAGTTCAAGCTTGGGCTGCAAGAAACTCTTCTTCTTCTTAGAAGTCAGAGCATACCCAACAACGAGCTTCTGCTGCTGCTGCAGAAACAAAGGTTGTTGAAACTGGAACGGCGTCGTTTCGTTCACCACCACTTGGTCTTCTTCCTCCTCCTGCTCTTCACCTTTGTATGGCACCATGTTTTCCCCTTCGAATCTCATAGCAAAGTCTTCAAATCCACCGCAGGAAACCCCTAAATTGGACGTAATCCCCAAATTACGGTTCAGTCTGGCAGTTTCGATTTCGCCGGAAGCAAGAGTCCCAAACATTAATAGAAACGGTATAAAAAAGAAGAAGCAAAGGGAGAATCTTTAAATATTCCTCTCAGATTCTATATCCGCTGACACACAACACAAGTGGTGAAATTGGCACTGCCTACAAACGAGATAGAGCACGAGACCGAGAGAGAGACAGAGAGAGATAAATCAAAATTCGAAGCAAGAAATCAGAGAGATGAGATGAGGAAATGTTGAGGGAGAGATTGGTCTGATGATCAAATATATTTATAGAGAGAATAATTTGCAGAAAAACAGATGCTACAGTGACATGGTCGTTCCCAAAGATTTGCTGCTTTTTTTGGTTATTCTTCTTTTCTGAATACATTTATTGTATTTTCTCTTTCTGTTTTTTTTTTTCTCAAGATGAAACCATATTACAAGCAACTTGAAAAGTACAAGCGACAACAAAATTAAAACTATATATACTTTTTTTTTTTTACAATTGTCAAATACACTAAAAAGCGGCTATAGTTTCCACGTATTCTCCTCGTTTTTTTTTCCCTCTTTTTAGTGAATTACACTTACTTCTACATCAAATACATCAATAGACTGACAAATCGTATTTTGAGTATTTTAATATTATTACTATAATGAATTTCGTTAGATAACGATGAATTGGCTTATTGTTAACTAGTGACTGAGCAAGTGAGCAGTACAGTAAACGAGCAGTACTTGTAAATTTGTGTAGCATGACTACCATCAAAACTGTAAATAGCCATAAGGTCGTGTGACAAATTTTCCAACTTCGATCACAACAAATGCAACAAGATTTGCTTGAAGCATGTTTGAGCCTTGGGGTTGTAAAAGTTAGAAACTTCGATGATTGACGTAATTACGTCACCAAATCTTTTTTAGTGGTGAGTTCCTATTCGCGCCTAATGGTCCAAAGAACCGAAAATGGACGATGTCTGCCATAAATGTTGGATATATATTTGAGTCCATAAATGTGTTCTTTTATAGCAAAATAATCGGAAAACAAATTCAAATTGGTATTAAAAAGGTAAATTATCAAAAAAAAAAAAAAGAGGTAAAAAAACAATGAAACCTATTGGAAAAAAAACCTTTGGTCAGCTGTTGTTGAATTATCATATGATTGATCCTTGCTAATTGTTGGATCCTGAAACATTGATGAGAAAAAATCTTAGAAACCTTTCGTTGATCTATTTTGTATATGATTAAGTGTCATCCTTCTTCATATACGACAGCGGTTCCATGATGATGGCTCACGACCGGCCCCCAGCGCCTTATTAAGACCTATCTAAATCATCGCATAGATAGTTGACAAAACTAACAGTGATGACATATATATTTGCTAATTTTGTAGAAAGCTAGTAATCAAATACAATTTGATTGTGATTTCTACTTGTAATAGTGCTTGGGCACCTTTAAGATTCTTGTTTTCCTCATGGTCAAAAACCTTTTTTAGATGTTTACATTGAGCTTCCATTCATGTAGGGTGATATTTCAGTGACAATTACTTGGTTGGTCCATAGGGTCCTCGATTTGACGACCTTTCTAATTCTGTGCTTTTCTAAGACGATTGATATTTGGATAAGCTTGTCTGGTTCTTAAATCTATGATCGTTCGCACACGCATGCAAATTTGATATACTAGTATAGTCTTACTCACCACTAGCCACTACTATAATTATTTTTTAAAAAACTTTTGGATTTATTTATTGTTGCACACAAAAGTTAAGAGAGAAAACAACTAATATTTTATGAAATGGATAAACAAATGTTGCAAAATGTTTTAACATATAACCTTGAGATCTTTTCTAGTGGATCAGGTCTCTTTAGATCACACCCAATTAAGAATTATTAAAAAAGGTAGAGGTAATCTACTGATTTCCAACTTAAATTATTGATAAATGCAATATACTTTATAGAATATGTTAACGATGAACAACATGCAAGGGAATATGCTCCTTTTTGTTAGGCAGCAGAGTATAGCTAGTCTCTTGTTTCTGTCAGAATCTTCCTTTAGTTTTAGGTAAATTTATAATATCAAACTAACATATATAAACCTTTTCCACGTTTAAAACTTTCTAATGTAATTACTAATTTAGCTATCATTCACAATAATACAGTCTATTTATGTTTCATATGTTTAATATATTTGGAAAATGATTACTTTATGTTATGTATATAATGTAAGTATATATATAACAAACAAACTTTCATTGATCAACTAATAAAGACTAGTACTTTTAAAATACATCATCATTATTTTGCAAAACACTATATATAAGTCTAGTGTATGATTGTGTTACCATGTATAAATAAATTCGTCCTAATATAGATAAACCAGTCACCATTTATTTTTTATTCAAATTACTAAAATACAACTTCGTATATGTTGTTTGACCTAATTCTTAAGTAGACATTTTGTGAGCAAATTTGTTTTTTCCCAAATTGAGATGTAAAAAACGGTAATATGATTTTAGCATTCATATGCATATGGTGCAGATAGAATACGATCCTTGACTTAACACTGACATAGACTTATCAAGTGCTGACGATTAACTAAATCTAGAATCATATACCGTGTTGACTTATCGCTTACCGGACATCAATGTTCATGTTTATGAGAATATAATGTGCCGTCAAATATATTTGCGATGGATCGTTACTTAAAAAGTAATGCATATGCTTTTATTCTACACCTGACACTGACAGTTGACTTCCATAGAAGCTGAGTCTACTTCTCTATTTTTGGTGAATGGAATATTTGTATACTTCAAAAAGGGAGAAAAAAACATCTCTCTATAAGAATATATATAATGACAACGTCACATGGAAATTATCCAAGTGCATGCAGTTATCCTTATTCGATAGATGGGTGTTGTTTCAACGGATTTGGATTCCATGCGGATTTGTCAAGAGTCAGATCATTTGAAATTCTAAGTCCTAATTAAGAAAGCAAACATATTAAGTAGGGCGACAGTACTGCTCGACATAGATTTCTATATTCTCGCAAGTAGACGAGTATATATATGTTTCTTTTAGAAAATTTTATTTTGGAGATAAAATATTATTAGTCTATTATAAAAACTTTATACATCAGTCAATATATATAAGTATATATATATATATATATATATATATATATATTGAGATAATGTGCAGTGTGTTGTGTCTGTGTATATATGTGAACCATTAAGTGGGAATAAAAGGTACATACGAACATCAAACTTCAAAATGCATCTTAGTGGAATTTCATACACCCACTAATCTTTTGGCATTATTGTCGACTTTTTAAGAATTTTGTGGGTGTTTAGTTTTGGTTTTTGTTTTAGATGAAAAATACATGCCTATGTATCGTAATTTGTAAGTGCATTAGAACATATCCGCTTTTAACATCTACCTTGTAAACATCTCTTCTCTCCATCGTTATTATTCTTTACAATAAGTAATAACACATGAGAAACAAAACGTTCTATAGATTTCTCTCGCTCATTTCTCCCAAGTAAAAAAAAAACAAGAACATTAATGGGTTTAACAAAAGATAAAGAAAGAAACAATATTGGTGTATTCAAATAGCTAGTGACTTATATTTAAGCCCACAATGGACCCTCTAGGCGTATAACGACTAACATATATTTAAATAAGCTAACAACAAATCCAATAGAAGGCAAATATATAGTCTTCTGAGCTGGCAAATAAATCAAGCGGAATCTGTACCAAACATTTAATAGCAAAACCGAAAAACAATTGTTTATAAATTCCTCGTTTGATCATTATTGTTCAAAACCAATCTAAAGCCTATAAACTTATGAAAGTTTAACATCCAATCTAAATCCTTTTTGTACTCAGAATAAGAAGTTGCCGCACACTCAAGCTAGAGCCTAAAAAAAACCTAAAAGCCTTGCATGAAGGTTGATATACTGTAGCGGTGAATGAAATAGAGAACGTTTTACTTGGCTAAGCGCAAGTTGTTCACTGACAAAGCGATTGTCAATGTGATTGGTGCGGGTGGTAGTGAACTGGATTGGAGGAGAGATGAATACAATTTTGGTTATTGGGCCGAGTAAGGCCTATTAAAGAGAAATTAAATAATTCATTTTAATCTCCCAATCAGAGAATTCTAACCATAACATACCGAATCGGAGCAAACCGTCCGACCATAATGCGAATTTTAATTTCAAATCCTTACAACAAATCGAAACGTTATACATTAAAACCGTAAAGGGCCAAAGGCCCATAAAGCCGCCTAATAATAACAAAGAAGGGTGAAAAATGGAAATAACAAAGAAGAGTTTTAAAAAAAGGAAACTTTGAATCCAAAAAACAGGAGTCTATAAATATAGAGAGTCTCAAGCCTTCTCTTCTCTCTATCTGTAATCGTTTTAGTTTCATTAAACAAACCCTTGAGAAATACACACAGAGAGAATTATAGAGTGGGAGAGATGAAATTACATACGCAATTGCTCTGATTTGTTTCTCCATTCTCTTCTTCGATTCCTGCTTCGATTGCTTCTATTTCATCTCTAATGATGCTCTGGTTCTTCTCCTTCCTTTGTCTCTCGATCATGGCGTAACGATAACTTCTCTCAGTCTCCGTCGTCGGAAGTTTTTGTACTTTTGTTTGACTTCAAAGGACGTCGGATTTTGTTTACTCTGTCTTTGGTTCATCGGAAGCTTTTGCGTTTCTCAGTCACGGACACGCTTTGGTTCATTGGATGATCGGATTATCGGAAGCTTTTGCTTTTCTCAGTCACGGACACGGTGGTGGGGAAAAAGGCCTTGGATTGCGAAAGGATTTTCAGCCCATGAATTATTTGAGGTATATTTTTCTGTCCCATCATATTTAATGTTTTTTGTTTCCTTTGTTTTTTTTTTTTTTTTTTTAATTTTATTGTTTTGATACTAAATTTATATTACGATATATGAAAACTAACCGGATTTTGGATCCAGCATTAGTTGTTAGAGATTCCAAATATTCAACTTGTATTTTGTAACATCGTTATGTAAATTGTTTGTATCCAAGTTTTTAATTCTAACTTTTCAAATAGCTTTTAAATTTTTTACTTTTTCTATTCGAATTTTTAAAAGTTTTTTGTATTTTCTTATTTTAATTTTAATGTTTTGATACTAAATCTACCTAATGCTATATGAAACTAACCGGATTTTGGATCCTGCATTAGTCGTTAGTGATTCCAAATATTCAATTTGTTTTCATATCATGGTTACGTTGATTTTAGTATCCAAATTTTTTAAAACAGTTTTAATTTTTTTATATCTTTTCTATTCCGATATTTAAAGTTTTTTAGTGTTTTTTCATAATTTAAATGTTTTGATACTAAACTAACCGGATTTTGGAGATTCTAAATATTCCAACTTGTTTTCATATCATCATAGTTATGTAGATTTAGTATGCAAGTTTCACATGAGATTCCCGGAAAAGTGCAGCTGAAGTATTGTACATCATCCACCAAACTTTGATATTGTTGAATCGGCCACCATGGGACTATTCTGGCGGCAACCTTAAGACTTGGTGTTGATTGGAGTAAATCAAGAATCGCCTTCTCTTTGTGAATGAATTACAATTCGAGAGCAGAAAATAGAAGCCAAAGGGGTGAAAAATTGAAGTCTACTAATTTTGGTTATATATACAAAACTAGAAGGAAAACGGTATGTTCTATATGTTTGGTTTATTTATTTAGAAACTAAGAAAACATGGTCACCATTGGCGACGACTTAGTTCCCAGTTGAGCTACACACCAGCATAGCTGACTTGGTGAATGCTACAATATTACACTTTTTTTACTTACTAAATCATCAGACATTGCCAATGAACATCCACTGTAACTGCTTTCTGATTCTGAACTCAGCTGTGGTTTTATTGCCTTGGAAGAACCTAAACAATTATGGCTCTCCCAAAAGTCAGAATTCTGATTTCTACAAGTGTAAAGCGAATTCATCAGGAAACTGGTTGCATCCCGTTCCATGCACGAGGATCATCAGCGAGTTCATTGATCCTATTGTTGCGGCTCTCTTGCATGTATGCTACTCCGGCCCAAAGTCCACGTATAAGTAGAATGCTCGTAAATACAATAGTTCCAAGTGTGCAAGCTACCTGCGTTCCACACCATGGAAATGAAAATAAAAAGCCAACTCAACAGAAAAAAGCTACCACGCTGTTCGTTAAGTAACACAGCGCATTGCCCCTTTCAAAGATATAAAGTTGGCTAAACATTGAAGAATATGAACAATTAGCTCAAGTATTCAAGAACACCATGGCGAGTCAAGTAATGAATTAAGATCCAGTCATTTACTATGAATGAGAAGAAGAAAAACAGAGAGATGTTTAAATTGACTTCAGTAACATTTTCTAATTAGTTAGACACTCTTAGCATGACTTTATATAATCCCTGACACTGAACTCAGTGCAGCTCATCAACAAAGTTCTAAGCTTGATGCTACCCTCTCTATTCATATTAACGGTAGATACAAAATTCTGTCATAGTCAGTAAATCCGATAACAAAGATATAGCAATCAAAGGGCAACAAAACAAACCACTCCTTGTTAACTTCCTAACGAACTAAACCAACTAAAGCATGCTAAGATAATCGAATAACAGGGACATTGATTCCAAGTTCAAATCTTTTAAGAACATCTAAGAACAATTCTTTAATTCAATGGACTTCAGAGTAATTACCTCGAGGAAAGCCTTCAAAATCCACAAAAAAGCAAGAATAAGTACTCCATTCACTGAAAACCCCACCTAAATTGAACCAAAACTTGGTAAGAACATTGTGATCCATAAAATAAGTCTCTTTAAGATTATAGATTTGATTGATCCATAAAGTAAGTCTCTTTAACATTATAGATTTGATTAGATACTCGAAGGGAACATCATTCATGAATGTAATCGAAGAATCAGCTAGAGACTTACGAGCTTCGTAGAGATCGAAACAGGCAAAATTGATCGGACAGCTTTCCTTGCTCTCTTAGAAATCTTTCTGAAAACATTTTCTACAAATCTAAGTAACAGATCCAAGCTTCTATCTTCTTCCTCGTGATCATCATCATCTTCTTCTCCATCGTAATCCTCATCGAACCCATACTCCGGTTTGATCTTCCGGTTCCAGCTCCTCGTATCGTCAGCGAAATCATCCCTCCCCTGTAGAAAACCCAATAAAAAAGTTCAGAAATTGAAGCTTGTACAAGTAGAGGAACAGAGAAAATCGAATTTGTTTACGTTGATGAAATCGCGGGATCGCCGGGAAGCAAGATAAGGGAAACCAGAGATCCTGGTTCTGGTGAAGATTAGGGTTTTGGGAGTGAAGATGAAGAAAGAGAGAGGCGATCGAAGAAGCGCGACAGAAGAAGAAGGCGATGAGATTGATGCGGAAAATGGCATCGTTCGTTATGCATCAACACGCTCACTTTTTTTTTCCTCTGGTCGATATTAATGCATAATACCAAAATATAATAAATCTATTAGAATGACGTCAAAATTTTATTAATTAGTATTTATCATTGTTGATTGAATAACTATATATTTATACTAAAATTGAGTTTTGATTTTAGATGAAAAATAAAGTTGAGTTTCCAATAATAAAATGATTTGCTAATTTTTTTTGGTCTTGCTATAGTTTTTGGTAAGATGTTAATTTTGTAATGAAGCTAAACTTTACATGGGGGCAATGTATTTTACACATACTTGATTAGAGTGAAATATAAGTGACTCAAAATAACTTTAGAGAAGGAGAATGCAACGCTTGAAGATTATCGATTGTCAAGAGAAAGGTGTAGCTAACGATCATGTGAGCTGGTGCTGGAAGTAGTGAAACTCTATAGTATAGTGACATTGGTGAATATCAGGATATTGTTAGATGGAATAAGTGTTTCCGATTTGATATACTATATATTAAGTGATATAAAAAAACACAAGGCGTTGAAGAAAATTACATCCAATATATAGTTTCATTATAGAGATAAACAGCCCAAGTCTATAACCAAATTTCGAAACATAGCCGTATGAAAACGGATTAAGGAGAACGATAGTGTCCACATAATTTATACTCGTTGTAGTAAAATAAGATAAAGATTATACAACTAAAATTATTAGAAGACATACTTAAGCAGCCCAATAACATGTGTGTTCAAAAAATAGTCGTCCCAATCGAGAACCTTTGGATCGAAATAAAACATCTCGTTTTCGACTCCCGTCTTCGATACCATTTTTCGCAATTTTTCTGTGTTTGAATCATCAAATCTGCGCATATACATAATCCGGTTAATTAGTATAATGTGGCTTAAAATCTCAAACCATATCAGACCACACAAACAATTAAGAAACCAAATTAGAAACTGAAAAAAGTTACTTACATTCCATAGAAAAAGAGGTAAGGCTGATAGAGATCAACAAGCCGGAATATAAAATTTATTTTCTTATTGAAATACTGAAATTCCTTCTCAAACAACTTGCAAAGTATTATGTTTACCAATTCAAGTCCCTGAAATGAACCATATAGATATTTAGGAACCATATAAAAACACTAGTTAATATATCATTAGATACTATTTACCTTCAATGCAATCAAGTAGCGTATGGTCATGTATCTATGGAAACTACGCATAGAACTCAGGATCTCAATGGCCCCGACCTTAACGACCTTCCCTTCTTTGTTGGTCCACGGTTTGATTGAGAAATACCGATACGCTAATTCAGGAAACTTTGAATTTTTCATCGGATTTCTAAGTGAAGAACCCACATGGTAAATAATCTCTTCTTGTTTACCGGCTTGAGCGGCCATTGATACAAGAATCGAATTTACTACCATATCTGCCGGCATCTGGTCCCATTGTACATGTCCGAAAAAACACAAATGAAGATGAGTAAATGATATTCAAATATTAATGTTAAATGTCGAATTACGTACCACATCAGAAACAGCATCAAGATCACAGAGGAAGCACGTGAGTTTGCCTTTGCCATATCCAACAGCTAAACTATCAATAGTCCTGTATATTAAAGAATAGTTATTTCATTGTCTTGAATAGTAAACTGTCTGATGAAAAAAAAAAGAATAGTAAACTGTCAATATCATTTATTTATTTTCTAACAAAAGAGCTTTTGATAATTTTACCTGATGCCCTCAGTCCAACCAGGAAATGGTTCTTTGAATGTGCTGGTAATAATTGAAGGACGAAGCAACACAAGTGACAGATTTTCTCTTTTTGTCCCTACCATCATCTCCCCCATTGCTTTGGTGAACACATATGTGTTTGGCCATCCGTACATCTTTGCCCTATTCATTATAATATCATAGCCACTTTATTTCAAAGTATTTAACACTAATTAACAATAAAATATATACGTAGGGATATGAACCGTCTGAGTCCGAGATCCTTCATGGTTTCCGTGATGGTTTCAGGAGCGGCTCCGATTACTCGGAGCTGGTCAAGTTTCTCCTGAACCAATTTTTTCTCGTAGTTGATGTCTAAACCGGTGGTTCCATTCAACGTCTCACCCATACGGTACGGTGTTTCCATTATCAAGCCAGATTTTTCTCCGCACACGTAAGCTTTGATACAAAATTCGTTAGTTGTTGGCATTTAGTTATATAAGCTTCTTTACTAGTACTATCCAAGAAAAAGACATTCCACAATTATGATCCAATAACATTTTTTAATTTTTTGATCAATGTGGTCATGTGGATAGTGGATACTGGATAGATTGGCAAAAATACTGGAGAGTTGCAAGTTTTTCTTTCATTTCTAATGTTGGTAGCTCATAACTTGTTTGTTGGTAGTTATATGTCGAAATCAGATAACTTAGGCTGATTTATATCGGTGTCCTAAACCCCTAATACTTAGTACATAGTCCCTTTCTATCTAATTTTCCATGTGAGGATGTTTTATATATATATATATATATATAAACCTATAAAACTCTCGCACAAATAAAAAAGAAGTATGAAACTCAAAATTAATGTATTAATCGTTTCATACTTCTAAACCAACCTTCTCGACCATAATATGAAATCGTAAACGTATATATATTGAAATCTTTCTAATTTTAAGATAAGGATTAGGAAATCGGATAGAGGGACTAAATATTTCACTTGGGTCTAATAAACACAATTTATTACAGTCTCATTGACAGCATAGTACTTTGAATATACCTGTTGATACATGAACAAGGATCTTAACCTTTGCACATCTCTTGGCAAAGTTCAAGACATTGAGAGCACCCAATGTGTTGATCCCAAGAGCTACATCGTATCTGCAGATGAATTAATTAACATTCCTTTAGTTTTACAGTATATATAAAAAATGTAACTAAAAATTATAATTTGTAAAACATATTCCCTCGGGACAATGTTGATGTAAAATCAATACCTTTCATCAAACTTAGTAGTTGCAGCTAAATTAACAATGGCATCAACTTGGTGGATCATCTCATGAGCCAAGTCGAAGTCTTGAAGACCTAAATCCTCAAGGCAAATGTCTCCGTCGACAATAGTGATTTTCTCTGATGTAAGTTGATTTAGATTGGGACCATACTTCTCCTTCAGCACCTTGAACAAATCTTTCTTCAAAATCTGCAGCGATTTTAAACACCTCAAAATTTATAAAACTTCCATGAATACCATCAATCCACATGAGCTTTGGAAATATTTGAATAACACTATATAACTATATTATATATTAAAATAAGGGATGTAATCATTTCATTTAAGGGACTTTTGGTTAAAATACACTTGTTTTATTTAGTTTTATATTAAACTAAAAATGTATATACATATATTTATTTATTTTTATAAAATTCTAGTTTTTCTTAATATTTGGTCAATTTCCGGAAATTAGTAAAAATTTATTCACTTTATTTCTGCTTAAAATTATAATATGTTTACTAATTGGTAAAATATTATAAAAAACCCCCATTTGGATATTTTTGTAAATTTTTGAATTATTAGGTGATGTTTAATGGATAAAATATAAAACTTCTATTTTCTAGGGTTAGTTGTCAAGGGAATTTGTTAGGGTTTATGTTAAGATATACATGTATATAAATATACACATAACAGCTAGGTTATCAATAGATGCGCAGTTTATTGTCGAGATTGTTTTTGTGTGTCATTTTTTAACACAAATACCAAGCCTATCTAACAACAACAGACATTCAAAGCCTAATTAGTATGTAGAAACAAACCTCGTCGTTAAACCTCTGGGTAGCAGATTTTCCTTTTGATGCTCTTAGAAGGAGATAGAGTTTCTTCACGTTTGGTGCCACCCTTAATATCTTCTCCACAAAGACTGCAATTTTATATAAACATATATAATCACACTTTAATAAATTTAAGAGCTAGTTTAAGTTGCTTAATAAAGAAAATGGATACAGTGTTAGTGCAAACCACTAGAATATTGTTGTAGTCACATATACTTTCAAAGTATATAATAACGTAATTGTTTAAGTGTAGCTCTACTAGTGTTTCATATAACACATACTTAAATCTTGAATATTGTCTATAACTTCATAACTTGTAAGTAGTAATGATTCATATATATATGAGTAGAGAGATAGAGAGATTTACTATTTGCTAAGAACCCAGCAGCTCCAACGACCAATATGGATTTGTTGTCAAGGTACTTAAGAACACTAACGACCTCCATTTCTGTCGACATAATTTATGTTTGTATATACGTTTGAGTGAGAGAAATAATGCAACAGAGTACAACTGACATATCACATATGTGTTACTAAGATTTATAGTTTTAGGCTTTACAAGGTGAAATTAATGTGAGCACCTACCTACATTTTTGTTTTGTCCCAACTACTTTAAAATAGCTGTCAACAAATTCCATAACATATACTTAAGTTATAAATTTCAACTCTACATATTCTAAATATGAACGTATTTAAATTAAACGTGGCTTAACTTAAGTATTTTTGAACCTACCAACGTTGAAAAGCGAAATAAATATTCCAAATTACAACTACCGAGACTAATTCATATATGGTTAGATATGATTCGATTCTGATATAATGGAAAACGTACATATATATATAGAAAGAAACACAAAACACAAAATTTAGATCAAAATGGTATTTAAACACATATTAACTTTAAAAATTGTATATTTCGAAGTATTAACAGTAGAAAGAATGATTTTTTTTTTTGCATTTGGAGGCAATTTCTGTTGCCACAAATGTATGGTTGGGTGAGATAGGATCCGACAGAGTAAAACAATAAGTAATATGAGGCGTCCAAAGATATCTAATTTTAGACTTAAAAATTAGACCGCCTACCTTCTTCGTTTGTAACAATACTTGAAATAGCGCTTTAAGTGGCGGTCTAGGCGCGCCATATATACAACCGTGACAATTATTTGATAGGTGCTAAATAATTGATGGCATTATGTGGTTTTAATCGACATTATACAGTTTACATAATCATTAATCTGTTGTCATTTGACTTTTTGTTCATTTCAGTGTAGTTTTTCGATTTATAATGACATAAAATTCATTATAAGTTTTATAACATAAAAAGTAGATGGCTTCTATTATTTGATGTCAATTGAATTGATTTTATGGTTATCTTTAAGTTGATTTCTATTGAATTTTTGATGTAGTTTGAATTTTAAATTTACTTCTAAAATTAAAACATTTTAAATTTACTTCTGTGAATCATGATATTTTATACGTTCTATTATGTACATAATAAACGCTTAATTAGACCATCTAAACTCGTTTAAATTCCAATTAAAACGTTTTAGATGTTAGACATTAGATCACCACCTATTTAATGTCTGCCTAACCATTGCTTTTAAGTAGTTACTTGTCATCAAATCCAAAGCAGTTGTCATCAAATCCAACTTACAACCATCTATACTAGTACGACTGGCTAAGGCATGATTCGACCCTACTCATGACAAACGCAAAACAGCCTAGCATATTAAAATCCTAAAATTAGATTATCAAAGTTGTAGTTTATGTACTCGTATTCGACATATAGAAGACAGAACAAATGCGGCAGCTGATAACACTTGGATTTTTACATTATGAAAGTGGTAGATTATGTACATTTAAATTTGGATCTCTATTTGGTTTGGTTTGGTTTTTACTATAATTTAAGTCAATTAAGTTTTTTATTTAAGGTTAACTGAAACACCCTCAACTACCAATAACCAATTAACCTTAAAAGATTAATTAAAGTCAAGAGATAGACAAAAGCATAATAATATAAACTTAATTTTAATTTTGCAATTAACTTCGGCCAAGCTCAGATGGACCAGAATACCATCAGGCCTATTCATGCTTGGGCCGGTTAACACCTCCAAAATCGCTAGTAACTCAAAAGAGCTACAAATAACGGACTTTAAACATGATCTGCTACAACAATCTGCAGAATCTCAAACACTGATGCATATGAAGAGTGACTATAAAAACAAGCCGATAACCAGATTTTGATAAGTTTCTATTTTCCCCTTTTATTGCGTTAGTGTTACGCATTCTTCAAGTGTTACTTTTAGGGTTAGCATTTTGGTTATATATAGGTTTTCGTGCTCTATTTAAAGTAATACGTTTTATTAGTTTCTTTATAAGTTTTGAATATGCCCTCTTTGTCATCTACTTCGAATTATTCTTTTGAGAATTTAGCAGCTCTGAAAAGAACCATTAAGATCATTTGTTTTGCTAGATATTTCTTGGAAGTTTTTTTCCCCACACAAAAAAAAAGCTTATTCAGGCATTGAAATTTGTTATACTATGAAAGAAAATTGCAATGGAAGTGAAGTGTTGTAATTTGTAAACCACGAGTTACATAAAGGCGGCTACAAGGAAAACTTGTTTGTGACGAAATTACAAAGCAAAAGAGAGAAAAGAATCAGTCCAGTTGAGATTTGAGAACCCTTTTTTTTTTTCGTTCTATATCAGTCTTTTGCTTAAAACTCCTTCCTATTTTTCATATTTGGGACGTTAAAGTTTCACTTTAATCACTGCTTGAAATGATTCAAGTTGAATCCATAAAAGCTTCACAAATGTCCAAAATAGCTGCTGCTCTTCATCAGTTTGATCTTCACCAGCGAATTTCAAAGTTAATTTTAGTCAGATTTGATATATTCTTTATAAAGTAAGAATAAACAAAGTAGTTGAACATCTACAGAAATAATAATAAAAAATTACTGAACTGGTTATTTAGAATCTGGTTTCCATATGCAAATAACCACACTGCTCTTGGAATGCTGTTTTGTCCTGCTTGTTTCAACACCCAAAGACATATATAGTGAGATTCTTGAGACAAGTCACGTGTACTCAACAGAACCTAACAGAGAGATAGTGAAGAGAGAGAAACCTGAAACTGAGTAGCCGAGAAGCCTTGTGAGTAATCCAATGTACTTTCTGGAAAGGTTTGCTCTATCTTATTACCACCAACACTTTTCTGCAACATCTACAAGATATATTAAAACGAATGTTAAATCCCAAAAAACTAAAGAACAAAACTTTTCTATTAAAAGGTAAAAAGAACAAAAATCATGGACTTCTATACTAGGTAAATTCTGTATAGTGACATGATTATTTGTTTGTGTTTACGTCTGGGTTTCTAATATGAGCTAATAATTATAACATGGAACGTAAACACTATGTAAACGCAACCAAAAGATAGATCTTTGTTCCTTGAAGAACAGAGTGGACTATTATCAGTTGGTTAACAAAATTCGTTGAAAATAGAAAGACTTACATGAGGGAAATTGAAAAGAGGAGAACTAGCAGTATCATCAAGAAGTGAGTTCATTTTCTCATAATCTCTTCTTTTCTTTTCTCTCTTGCATTGTTTCTTGAGACCAACAATATTTATCTTCTTCACAGAATCTTCCTCAGAAATATTCCTTGGACCAGAAGAAGCATCTGAAATCATTGACAAATCGTCTTCTTCTTCTTCCTCTTCTTGATGCACATAATTTTGGTCCCATGAATCTTTGCTTCTTCTTCTGCTGTCAAACCCATTGCTGTCTCTAAAACAAGAAGGACTTGGTGAAGAAACAGACTGGTCTAAATACAGAGTCCATCCTGACTCGCATCCGCTACTTGACCCCAACATTTCTTCTTTTATGTTTTATAAGAAAAGATATATATTCTTATTGAGATCGAACAGCTATGTTGAGAAAGATTTAAAGAAAGACTGTGGGTGAAAAATCGACTTAAAACCTATGTTCTTTCTCTCTATCTAATATTTATACTAACACATGCATCTATACCCCTCTTTCTCTATTTCATTGTTTAAGTTATTTATTTCAATTTTTGGTTTTATCTTCAATAGGTACGGAGTATAAACTTATTTTAACTTATTATCATCGACTCATCGCTCCTACTTCTTCTGCCTATTAATTTTCAAACTTTAGGTTGGTCTAATAATTTGGGCTTTTGTTTTGTCGTTATTAGGGCAAATTAATATGAACGAAATAAATTTTTACAGAAGATCTAATGGATAAGTCGGCGTTCTTAGGCACACTCACTTAAGCGGTCTTTGCAAGTCTGCAACATGTGAACTCGATTTAAATTGCATAATAAAGTCTTTTTCTTTTTTGGTTAAAATTCCATATATCTATCTTGTTGCCTTGTTGGTTAACTCTTGTCTTACAATGCCAGTTTGTAACATGGGAATGACATGCAGCGTTCGTATCTAGGCATTTTTCATATTTAATCCAAGTTATAACTTTTTTTTTGTCGTAATCCAAGTTATAACTTATAGAGCCAAAATTTATACTTCGGCTACAGAAAAATAAATTAAGAACGCACATATCTAACTAGAGTAAACTTAATACGTGGATTTCTATTAAATATCGTTCTAATAGAAAAGTTCCCACGTGACATATATATTCTCCAAAACTAGTCTTGAAGAGATAATTAAATACCCATTGATCGTATATTATATGTTTATTATTCACTTATTATGTATATTTATACTGTATTAGTGGGGATAATTAGATGGTGCATGGGTCAAAGCGAGTTCCACAGACAAGTGGTGACAAGAAGATCCGAGCGGTCTATTGACTACGCTTTTATGAGATCACATGTCCTCACATTTCGTTTTGCATTTTTTATTTCCTTTCGTACACTCTAATTTAATTCTTACCTAAATCTCTCCTGTCGAAAAGAAAATCTCTCTAATTATTTCTCTTTTATCTTCCTTTTCGTGTATTTGGCACTCTCTATATACCTGGGATAACGAGATATATATTGATTTCATTATAGCATGATTAAGCTTTGAAAAGAGTAATAATTATATAAATTTTCTTTGCACAAAAAAAAAATAATTATATAAATTTTCTAGAAAAAAACATTTGACAAAAAAATCTAGAAAAAGATTGTAGGTTTTCTTTCATTCTATATCACTGGGAAGTAACATAATGATTTGGTTCATTTTTAAATATAATGAAGAAAACTAAACCGAAACGAAGGGATCGGAATATAAGATGATAATATAGATGGATTTGATATGTGAGAAAATTTCATAAATTTTGGAATTGCTTCTCTGATTTGGCACACATGCTCTGTAAGTCCAAATAATTTAAGAAAAAAAAACAAAATTGATTGATTTTATTGAAGGGGTTGTACCGTTCTAATAGCTAGAAAATCAGGCATGCATGTGGGCACGTGTGCACGTAAAAAAGAGAAATACGCAAGGTTCAACAAATTCACACATGTGTGCACGTGCAACAACACGCATTTCGACCAATTTCACACTTTTGCAATTTTAGACTCTTAAATGTGTCACCTTCTGATCCCTCTCTTTTCAATTGCTGATAATTTCTATGCTTTCCCGATTTCGATGTTCTCGTCCTCCATGTGTTCTATTCACTTTTTATCTTCCTTTCATATATACATACATACATACATATTGGTGTGTTTCTTTCAAGAAAAGATCCGGTAGGAAGAAAACACGATTTTATAAAAAATGCTTTACTTCGAACAAATTATGTCTCTTTTAACATTAACACTTCAATATTAGTCTGTAGAAGATGAGTACAAGACGTTATGATTCATGGTAGAAGACTTTTCAAGTTTTATATGATTATTATGAATTTATGAAAATATCACATATTTTTAAAAGAATTCAAGCATTAATTACAACTCTAACCACCTGACGCTGACCCATCTCCTTAGTTACCTCCAAGCTGAAACTGGTTGACATGTTCTTCATCCATGGATGACTTACATTCACATTGTAATGTCCATGCAACAATGAGACCTCTTCTTCATCATTCTCGGAATCCGTCATGAAAATCTTGGGAATCTCTGAAGATTGCTGCCACTCCTTGAGCAACTTGTCAATTACATCTCCTGTTGCAGTGTTGTTGAAGTATTTGTCCGCAAGTGTCAGCTTGTCGAAACCAGACACCTCAGGCCCAGCAAATATTATGATGCCTTTAACCGCAGGATGCGAATACGCTTCCCTCAAAATTTCTTCAATGTATACCTCCTATCAAGCAATTGAAATAGTTAACAAATTTTAATGATTATGATAATGAAGGCTTTCTTGTTAGGCAAGGTAAGATGCTGACAAACCTGATTAGGGCACTTAGGCATATCAACCTCTGTAAGCCAGATAGGCAAACCTAGTGAGCCTAAAGTATCCAATGCAGATCTCATGTAAGCTAAGTTAGGCTGAGTTGGACGAAAGTGACCTTGAGCTCCAATAGCTCCTTTAATGTTCATGTTACCTGGGTAAGCAAGAATCTCCTCCATCTTCTCCTTCACCTTAACCGGCGTCGCGGTAACCTCTACACGGTTCTCTATCGTGTTGTACTCGTTAACGAACATTGTCACATCAGGATCAAGCTTAAAAGCCAAATTGTAGAAACTTGACGAAGCGTTGGCACCAAGCATTTTCTCAAAGTAATCCCAATGCACGTTCTCATTAACCACGTCCCACCCGGTTAACTTCCCTTTGTATCTCGTCATAACCGAGTTTATCCGGTTCAATGTCACATTCATCAAATCGTTTGGATCTTCTATTTTTGGCACCCAAGTTGGCTGCATTAAAGGGTCATCCCACAACACAGTATGACCTCTAACCAATATTCCATTCTCTTCCGCAAATTTTAACATTGAATCAGCTGCCGTGTAGTTCTCGTGACCACGTTCTTTCTCCGTTGTATACCATTTCATTTCATTGGTGAAGGATGTGATTTTAAACCGCGACGCAAACCAATTTCTGTACCCTTCGCTTTGTAGGATCCGGAAATTCATTGCGCAGCCTAATAGGAAAGATGGTTTGGTTTGTTCTATAGATATCACTGCGCCTTTTACCGCAGTTTTGTTCTGATAAGTTACTTCAAATCTCACCTTGCTCTTCCTTATCTGCAATAAACATAAATCATGTAATACCCAAAACAACTGGCCAGACCGGCCTTAAAAAAGCTAGTAGGTGGGCTGGTCAGAATCAGGTCGGGCTAGTTCGGCCATGGCTCTCCGAGCATGGTACATATTGGTACTCTTTTGTATATTGTGTGATGTGATTCGTTGGGTAAAATCAAGACCGAGTTTAACTTAAAAACATTATAGGCCTCAAATGGGCCAAATCAACAATGAATCGGGCTTAATTGAGCCGGCCCATAACAAAACCCTAAAAGGCTAAAACTATACAGATGACAGAAGATCAATGCTACCTTTTCAATTAGTTGGTCTTGTTTCAGTTTCCATTCTTGTTTACTGAACTGTTTCAGGGACACATCGCTTGCAGAAATCTTTGCTTCTTTGTCATCACTCTGCTTCCACATAAAACCGTGGTTGACGCAGTGTTATATATACATATAGGAATAAACATATATAGCTAGTTGTTGTACCTCGAAGAAAATATCTACAGAGCCTGAAACATCTGGCACAATGCCACCTTTAAGCAAAGTCCAACATCTTTTCTTTGCCCTAACTTCACCTCCATGAACAAATCTTCCATTTTCTGTCCTAAACACAACTCCTACTTTCTTATTGTTTCCTTCTCTCAACTTCACCCAAGCTGTACTTCCATTAACAAAGAAACTATGGATGGTCAATGAAACGATTATGTATTACACTGAAATCAGACTGAACACAACTATCAAGATTCAAGAATCTCTGGTTTGAAACAGTAACTTACTAGACAAGAAACCATGAAACGATGATGAATTATATTTATTATATATAAACTAGAGAGTGGGTTGCATGCATGTGGTACATATAAATTACCAGAGAAGCTGTAAATGTTTCCTTCGTGAAGCTGAATTCTCTGTGTCATTTCTCTTATGGATCCACTTCCATCTATTTTCCATTCTTCATCAGAGTCATCTTCGACAGAGCGGCTAAATTGTAATAATCCTTTCGTTTCACTGCTTCGTGGAGGCTTCATTACACACTTCATTCGTATATACCAGAATTTACCAATGTTAGAATGTTTGAATTTAATTACATAAATATATAAAAAATCACTTCTATTTAGTATTTATTGAGGTTTATCAGTTTTGGTTACCTCTGTTTTGAGTGAGTCGCTTGGGGAGAAAGGATCAATTGAAATCCCCGAATGCACAAAACACCAGAGGAGTAAAAGCATGCAGAGGAAGAAGCCATTGTTGATGTTCTTCATGATCCTTCCAGTAAAAACTGAAATATCCCTACAAAACCCAATCTATGAAAGCTTTGGGGTTGTTAGATTCTACTCTGTTATTATACCGAATAGGCTTTATATTGTAGATAACTATGTCTTATTTTCCTATTAAAAATGACTACAAATTCCACAATTCGAAACAAATATGTAAGAACTAACTACATATATAGACTAGTACGGTAAACTTAAAACTAGAACAAGAAGTAAACACGTACGAAATATACCTTTTTACCCCTAAATTGTGTATTAACTACCAAGTGTGTTGGAGATACGAATCCCGCATCTTTAGTGATTATTGTGATATTTATTGTTAGTATTTGACAATCTTTTATTTTAGAAAATTAGATATGATCTTCAGCATATACATGTATGTCTCGACACTATGATGAAATAATCCAGTTATTTAGAAATTTTCTCAACTCTTTTCCTCTGTTATTTTACAACGTGGGTACTAATCCAATAAAAGTACCTAAAGTATGATTCACTCGTAATAGTTAAAGAGGTTATATATGTATTTTGAAATGAAACGCTTGGAAGCAAATATTTTGTTTGGTTGGAGTAAAAGCGACCAAGAAGCAAAAGTATACCATAGCCGTTAAGCAATATATCGACAGGTTTCGTCCTCTACGTTAGAGCATAACCCTCGCGTGCCAAGGTGACAAGCCGTGGGCCGACCGCTAGCCCAGGGACCATTTGCTATTCACTTTTTTAAAATTATAATTTTGTAAGTCATTTAAGAGATACCAATGGATGGTAACAATATTTTTTGCTTTTGATGATACCAATGCATTATGCAGAACGAAATGCAACATACTATTGCCAACATTGTCTGGCTGGTTAACTCGATAGTGGGTGTGGTTGGAATACGAAAGATGATGCTTATACATACACAAATTCATATATATTGAGATGTTTTTTTCATTTGACCCAAAAAAAAAAAAGAGATGTATCATTAAATTTTCTTATATGACGAAATACTTCGATATATTTTTCTCAAGAAGTTGACCATACAGTTTTTTTTTTTAATAGTTTAATAGTAGGCAAACTTTTCTTCCTTTAAGAAGCCGTTTTGATTTATGGATTACAGTAGATGACTTTTCAAGTCTTATTTGAGTATGATAATCTCACTTTTTTTTTTTTTTTTTTTTTTTTTTGTAATTTCAAGCACTAATTACGACTCTAATCACCTGGTCTTGATCCATCTCCTTAGTTACCTCCAAGCTGAAACTGGTGGATAGGTTTGCTATCCATGGATGGCTTACATTCACATTATAATGTCCATGCAACAATGAGACCTCTTCCTCTTCATTATCAGAATCTGCTGTGAAATTCGTTTGAATCTCTGAAGATTTTTGTTGCCACTCCTTGAGCAACTTATCAATTACATCTCCCGTTTGTGTGTTGTTGAAGTCTTTGTCTGCAAGTGTCAGCTTGTCAAAACCAGACACCTCAGGTCCACCAAATATTATGATACCTTTCACCGCAGGATGCGAGTAAGCTTCCCTGAGAATGTCTTCCACGTATTGCGCCTATGGAGCAATCGAATTAGTCAACCAATTTTATGTTTATGATAACGAATAAAAAGACTTTCTTGTTAGCCAAGGTAGTTGATGACAGACCTGATTAGGGCATTTAGGCATATCAACCTCTGTAAGCCAAATAGGCAAACCTAGTGAGCCTAAAGTATCCAATGCAGATCTTATGTAAGCTAAGTTAGGCTGAGTTGGACCAAAGTGACCCTGAGCTCCAATTGCTCCTTTCATGTTCTTGTTTCCTGGATAGGCGAGAATTTCCTCCATCATCTTCTTCACCTTTATCGGCGTCGCAGTAAACTCTTTAGTGTTTTCTATCGTATTGTACTCGTTAACAAACAATCTCACATCAGGATCAATCTTAAAAGCCAGATTGTAGAAACTTGTCGAAGCGTTTGCACCAAGCATTTTCTCAAAGTAATCCCAATGCAGATTCTCGTTAACCACATCCCACCCGGTTAACTTCCCTTTGTATCTCTTCATAACCGAGTTGATCCTGTTCAATGTCACGTTCATCACATCGTTCGGATCTTTTATATTTTTCACCCAACTAGGCTGCATTTTTGGGTTGTCCCATAACACTGTATGACCTCTAACCAATATCCCATTATCTTCCGCAAATTTCAGCATTGAATCGGCTACCGTGTAGTTCTCTTGACCTCGTGCTTTCTCCGTTGCATACCATTTCATTTCATTAGTGAATGAAGTGATTTTGAACCGCGACGCAAACCATTTTCTGTACCCTTGGCTTTGTAGGATCCGGAAATTCATTCCACAGCCTAAGAGAAAAGATGATTTGGTTTGTTTTAGTGATATCACTACGCCTTTTACTGCGGTTTTGTTCTCATAAGTTACTTCAAATCTCACTTTGCTCTTCCTTATCTGCACACATATAGATATAAGAAAATAAGGCTCAAGGCAACCAAAGCATTTTATATGGATTCATTCATCAGAATATGAGATACATGTAAATTTTATATGTAGAGATCATTTCTACCTTTTCAATAAGTTGGTCCTGTTTCAGTTTCCATTCTTCTTTGCTAAACTGTTTTAGCAACACATTGTGTGCAGAGATCTTTGCTCCTCTGTTTTCACTCTGTTTTCGCATTAAAACCACATTAACACAGAGAATATACGTATGTATCTAAACATGTGAGTACACATTTACAGTGTTGTACCTCGAAGAATATATCTACAGGGCCTGAAAAATCTGGTACAATGCCACCTTTAAGCAAAGTCCAACATTCTTGATTTGCCCTAACTTCACCTCCATGAACAAGTCTTCCATTTTCTGTCCTGAACACAACTCCTACTTTCTTGTCGTTTCCTTCTCTCAATTTCACCCAAGCTGTATTTTCCATTAACAAAGATGTATGTTCAATATTCTAGTCCTAGATAAACATAACCGACCTGAACTTAAACCAAACTGAAATTATCATTAAATTGGTTTAAATGATTTTACTTATTTCCATGTCCTGAATCAAGAACCGAACCAAATTTCATTATCGTTGAAATTCATTCGAGTTGATAGAAACTAAATTCAAACGGTACCAAACCAATCTAGATTAGATTCGACTTGATTTTTTATTTATTTTTATTTTGTGTAATATACTTTCTAAACCAAAAAAAACTGGAAAAAACAATTCTACACTGAAAAATACTGAAACCATGAAATGATGATGATGCATTATTGTATAAACTAGAGAATGGGTTGCATGCATGTGGTACATATAGTTACCAGAGAAGCTGTAAATATTTCCTTGGTGAAGCTGAATTCTCTGTGCCATTTCTCTAATGAATCCATTTCCATCAATTTTCCATTCTTCATCAGAGTCATCTTCGAGAGAGCGGCTAAATTGTAATAATCCTTTCGTTTCACTGCTTCGTGGAGGCTTCATCACACACTTCATTCGTATATACCAGAATTTACCAATGTTAGAAAGTCTGAATTTATAAATCTATAAAAAAATCATTTTTGTGATATATCTATTTTATTGAGGTTTTATCAGTTTTGATATACCTCTGTGTTGAGAGAGTGGCTATGGGAGAAAGGATCGATGGAAACCCCTGAATCCACATGGCACCAGAGAAGAAAAATCATGCAGAGGAAGAAGCCATTCTTGATGCTGTTCATCTTCCTTTCAGTTAAAACTGAAATATCCCAACAAAACTTATTATATAAAGCTGAAATATCCCAAAAAAAAAAAAACTTATTATATAAAGCTTTAGGTACTTGTCAGATTCTACTGTATTCTTATACTGAAAATAGGCTTTATACTTAATACAAATATTTTCTTTTCCTATGGGAAACGACTATAAAATACACAATTGCCAAGAACTACATAGACTTCAATACGGTCAATATAAATCGTACACCTACCATTCAAGTTACAACAATATCCTAAAATATTTTTAAAAGACCAAAAAAAAAAATGGATTATAGTCACTTTTTACCAAATGATAGATATGTAGATTCTGCTGATTATTTATTCATTAAAAAGGAGATGTTTCATCTAATATGAAGAAATAAAATTTCCCAACAATTCTTCAACAATGCTTGACCAATGACCACAAATCAGTTAGTCTTTATTTTGTCATCTAATACATTAAATTGTTTGCTAAATAAATTATTATTTTAATGTCTAAACTTTTCATAATGCTTATATGTAAGTGGTTTGATTAGTTTCCAAAACATACGCATTTGATCAACCTCCCTGCGAGTTTGACAATTAATGTTGGGTCAATATTATCAAAAAAAGCTAGAGAACGTTCAATATTATTGATAATAAATCCATTAGTATATATTAAGGAAACCAACCCAAAGATGCTCACGAAAGTTACCTCTCACACAAGTATAATTCAAAACAGACTATATATCTGCCACAACTTTTCACTAAGAATCAGACTACTCATATACATAAAGTAGTTGTAAACTTAGCGCCTCAAACACGAAAGACAAAAGTTGATGGTTGGGTATGTAAAGAGGAGTCATCAGAAGTCAACGTAAAGTTGTGTGAAACGCTTGAATTGGTGAGAGGATGAGAAATATTGAGATCATAGTCACCATGAAAGAGTGAAGCTTCAAAGAATCCATCAGCATCGGTGACTTCAGTAGTTTGGCTGCGTAGCCCTCCCCATTCACGTATAAGCTTGTCCACAACATCTCCAGTTGGTAGATTCTTGAAGTTTCCATCGGTGAGGCACATGTGGTAGCAATTTGGTGCATAAGCTGTCCACGTCACCATTCCTTTCACATGCGGATGCGCATGTCCCTCTCTTAGGACTTGCTCAAAATACTTGGCCTGCAAGAAATGAATATTAGACTCGTTCCAAGTGCTCAAAACCTCAAGAATATATATATTTATATGGATGAAAAAAAGAGAATTCGAGACCAGATATTGTGGGAAAAAGATGGACCTGAGATTTTTATAGCCTACTTTTATAAAAGAATATGAATTACCTGATCACTGGAAGGAGCTTTAACGTCGATCTCAGTGAGCCAAATAGGCAAACCAGTGGCACCAAGAGTATCAAGAGCTGATCTCATATACGGAATGTTAGGAGTGCTGAAATGAGACTCAAGACCGATCCCCAATGGAATGTTTCCGCGAACCCGAATAGATTGAAGCTCCCTAAGCTTCTCCAAATACTTCGCTGGACTCGCTTTCAGATCTGTAGGGTCCTCTAATGTATAGAATTCATTCATAAACATTGTTGTGCTTGGATCAATGGCATGTGCCATCGCGAAGATGTTATTAGAGGCGTTAGGACCAAACTTGCTCTCAAAGAAGGAGTGATGGAGATTCTCATTCACAACATCCCAACCGGCAAGCTGGCCTTTGTATCGCGAGACCACCGAGAAAACCCTTCGTTTTACTGCATTGTATAGATCGTTACGTGACAGAGAAGTAACCCATTTAGATTGATACTTAGGGTGGTCCCATACAACATTGTGTCCACGTACAGCAATGCCATGCTGGTTGAAGAATCTCAACATTGCGTCCGCGACTGTGTAATTCTCTATGCCTCTTACAGATTCTGTGCTGTACCATTTCATCTCGTTTTCGAATGTAGTCACGGTGAATCTTTGAGTGAACCAGTTTTGGTATGCTTGATTCCCAAGTATGTTCTGTGCTACAGCGCTCCCGAATGGGAATCCGAGTCGCTTCTGTTCTATGGTAATGGATGCGTTTGGTATCTTCTCGCCTTTGTTATTGACGACTCTGATTCTGACAGGACCTTTTCTTGAATTGTCAATGCTCTGCTCCTGGTGAGCGTTCCATTCGTCTTGTGTGAATGGTTGCAAAGAGACACTATCAACCCAAATCTCAACTGTTGTGTCCTCGCTCTACACATGAACAATGAAATATGAATCATCATATATATGTTGAGAAAGAGCAGCTTGCAAAATGCAGACATGTAGACAAACAATGGAGAAAATGCGTATGTTTGTGTATAGATATACCTCGACGAAGAGTTCAGCAGGACCAGATTCATCAACAGTGAGGCCACCTTTCAGCATGGACCAACATTTGGATTCAGCAACAACCGAACCGGCATGCTTATATTCACCATTCTTCTTGAAAACGGCACTCACAGGAGCTTTTCCTGTGCTTACTTGTAACCAAGCTACAAGTATAACATAAAATACATCAGATGATAGTTTTAGAGAGTGTGCTCCAAGAAACAAAAACACGGAATTATTTTTACCAGAGAATGTGTAGAGAATTCCTTTTTCCAAGTAAACCTTCTGTGAGACGCTGTCAGAAGATTGATTTCTCTGTGTGGCAACAACAAACTTATTGCCTCCAAATTCTCTGAAATTGACTTTTGCATTTTCGAACTGTGACCAGCCTTGGGAACCATTTTGCATATCAGGATTCACGATGATCCCTCCATTGTACTGTGGTTTATAAGGAATCTCTAGACACTGCACCAAGACAAAAAGAGAATCAGAACAAAGTTTCCAACGAACATGTCTGAATGAACAGAGCATTGCTTGCCTCTATTGTTGCCGAGTAGTCATAAGGGACGAGAATTTCTTCACACCCTGCAAACATTTTCATAGAAAAATATTGGAGAAACTCTTTTTTTCCCATTGATAACTACGTAATAAAAAATTCAAAAGGGGTTTCCTTTGAAAAACATGAAATGCGAGAGAAAAAATAATAATCATATAGGACATTTTAGATAACGACAAGAGTATAGCTATAGTAAAATCAAAGAATAAGATGGAGAATAACTTGATAGAGAAAGACAGCAGAAAGCAAGAGGCAGCAGTAGTAGAAGCTTCATTGCAGAACTAAAGAATCACTTATTTTTAGTGATGATTAATGTTTTCCAATAATATATACTTTTTATGGTCTTGGTATATTTATTTCATTAACAAAAAAGTATCTTGACTATAATTTATTTTTGGGAAAGTTTTACCATATTTGTTTTCAGAAAAAAAGAAGATATTAACCTCCGTTTACATCTGCATATTAACTCTTGGGAAAATCTCATTTTTTGCGCGGAGGCCAAATATGGAAAGAAAATGCCATCAATAGCTTAAATTCTAGTCAATAGTCAACAGATACGTTTGGTCAGAGTTAAAACAAAAAAAGGCAACACTATAATTTTTTTGTATCACCTTAAATATTATTTTGTTTATCTTTTAATTGACTTTTTTTATTACTTTTGTAAACGATTTTATTTTATATTGTAAAATTATATAGAAGATGGCTGTTTCCATTGATATTCCGGCGTACACCACATAAAAAATCTGATGGAATCTTACATTTTCTACGAATTTGGCCAAACTTCCTGCGTTTTGACAGTAAATATTGGTCAAAACTACAAGTTTGTATTGAAATATTTCCCTAATATGTTCTCCCTGGGTGTTTTTTTTAGGAAAAATGATGTTTTATACAATGTATATTTTTTGTTAAAGGATTAATTAATATCTTCATTTTATAGAATTGTTTTTATATAATGCAAGTATATTCCACAATAGCAAAAATCAATAAACAAATGAATGATATATGAATTAGCTTTGGAAAAATGAATAATTTTACTATTTTAATTAACTCGAATAAAGAAAATGTAATGATTCAAGAGCTCAAAATACTTGACGAAATAGTTAAAGGAAGTTCAATATCATTGATAATTTTATTACAATATCACGGCTTAATTAAAGTATAAGAAACCAACCCAACGATGCTCATGGATATCCCATGGGAGTTTCCTCACACAAAGTTATAATGGAAAACACACTAATCTGCCAATAAGAATCAAACTACTCAAATACAAAGTAGTTGTAAACTTAGCTTCTCAAACACGAAAGACATATAGAGATGGTTGTTTCTGTGAGGAGTCGTCATCGGAAGTCAACGTAAAGTTGTAAGAAGCCTTTGAATTGGTGAGAGGATGGGATATACGGAGATCATAGTCACCATGAAAGAGTGGAGCTTCAAATAACCCATTAGCATCAGTGACACCTGTGGTTTGGCTGCGAAGCCCTCCCCATTCACGTAAAAGCTTGTCCACGACGTCTCCAGTGGGTAGGTTCTTAAAGTTTCCATCGGTGAGGCACATTCGGTAGCAACCTGATGGAGAATAACCTGTCCACATCACCATTCCATTCACTTTCGGATGTGCATGGCCTTCCCTTAGAACTTGCTCGAAATAGTTGGCCTGCAAGAAAAACAAAACATCAGAGAAGGAAATGAAAATTCTGAAATGATGATTTTTTTCCTACTTGTATAAGAGAATAATTAAGTTACCCGGACATTGGGAGGCGCATCAACGTCAATCTCAGTGAGCCAAATAGGCAAACCAGTGGCACCAAAAGTATCAAGAGCTGATCTCATATACGGAATGTTAGGAGTGCTGAAATGAGACTCAAGACCTATCGCTAACGGAATCTTTCCGGCAACCCGAATAGATTGAAGCTCCCTAAGCTTTCCCAAATACCTTGCTGGACTAGAAGTTAAATCCTTAGGTTGCTCTAACGTATTATATTCATTCATGAACATTGGTGTCCTTGGATCGACGGCATGGGCCATTGTGTAGGTGTTATAAGAGGCTTTAGGACCGAACTTGCTCTCAAAGAAGGAGAAATGAAGATTCTCATTCACAACATCCCAACCCAAAAGCTGTCCTTTGTATCGCGAGACAACCGAGTAAACCCTTCGTTTCACAGCGTTGTAGAGGTCGTTACCAGACAGAGAATTCACCCATCCAGGTTGGTACTTAGGATCATCCCATAAAACATTGTGCCCACGTACAGCAATCCCGTGGCTCTTGAAGAAACTTAACATCGCGTCAGCTGTCGAGTAATCCTCTTGCCCTCTTATTCTTTCTGTGCTGTACCATTTCATCTCGTTCCCGAAAGTTGTCACGGTAAATCTTTGAGTGAACCAGTTTTGGTATGCTTGATTCCCAAGTATGTTGTTTTCTACCGCGCACCCGAATGGGTATCCGAGTTTCTTCTGTTCTATGGATATGGTTGCATTAGGTATCGTCTCGCCTTTGTTATTCATGACTCTGATTCTCACGGTACCTTTTCTTACTTTGCCAATGCTCTGTTCGTGGTGAGAGTTCCACTCTTCTTGTGTGAAAGGTTGCAAAGAGACGCTATCAACCCAAATCTCAACCATTGTGTTCTCGCTCTACACATGAAAAAGGGATAATGGATCACCATATATAGGTGTATAAAGTAGCTTGCAAAATGCAGAAATGTAGACAAACAATGGAGACAATGAGTATGTTTGTGTACAGAGATATACCTCGAAGAAGAGTTCAGCAGGACCAGATTCATCAACAGTGAGACCACCTTTCAGCATGGACCAACATTTGGATTCAGCAACAACCGAACCGGCATGCTTATATTCACCATTCTTCTTGAAAACAGCGCTCACGGGAGATTTTCCTATGCTCACTTGTAACCAAGCTACAAGTATAACATAAAATACATCAGATGAAGTTATAAAGAGTGCGCTTCAAGAAACACAAATTCAAAATTGTTTTTACCAGAGAAAGTGTAGAGAATTCCTTTTTCCAAGTACACCTTCTGCGAGATGCTGTCAGAAGATTGATTCCTTTGTGTGGCAACAACAAACTTATTGCCTCCAAATTCTCTGAAATCGACTTTGGCGTTTCCAAACTGTGACCAGCCTTGTGAACCATTTTGCAAGTCAGGATTCACGATGATCCCTCCATTGTACTGTGGTTTATAAGGGTTCTCTAGACACTGCACCAAGACAAAAAATGTAATCAGAATTTCAAATGACCATGTCTTAATGAACATTAAAAAAAAAAAAAAAAAAAATGTCTGAACGAACAGAGCATTGCTTACCTCTATTGTTGCCGAGTAATCATAAGGGACGGATTGTTCTTCACACCCTGAAAAGTGTAAACGTTTACACGTAAAAAAAAAAACATTAGAATTTCTTTTCCCCGGCCCGTTGAAAATATAACAGAGAAAAAGATTCAAAAAGTTTTCTTGTGGACTAACAGAAAAAGATAAATTATGGGGAAAATAACTAGAACCTTTTCTCAAGACACTTTAACATATGAACAAGAATATAGTAAAATAAAATCATTTTAGACAAAAAAAAAATCGTTTATCAAAAGAAGAAGAAAAAAAAAGAAAGTAAAATCATAGGATAAGATGGAGAACAACTTGATAGAGATAGACAGCAGAAGGCAAGCAGCAACAGTAGAAGCTTCATTGCAGGATTTTTTTTTTTTTTTTTTTATTGTGGTAAACAAGAATCACAAGTTTTGCTGATGATTAAGGGGTTTCTGATATATATTGTACATTTTTAGGTAACAATTAACAAAATAAATAAATATTGACTATACTTTTATGAAACTTTTACCACACGTTTTTTTTTTTTCTTCCACCACACTTTGTCTTCAAACAAGAAATTGTCACACGTGTTCATTATCCGTTAACAGAAAAAGCAGCATATCAAATCTAGGAAAAACTCTCAAATAATATCCTTTATTGCACGGAGGCCAAATATGGAAAGCAAATGTAGTCAATAGTCAATAGATATGTCTGTTCAAACTTCAAATATAATGCAAGTAAATAAAATACGTAAATCATATCCTAAAATTTTCAAAAAACCTAAATGTTACCCAAATATTGCTTCCATTAATATTCCGGTTTCAACCACACAAAAAAATTCGTATGGTCGAACTTCCAGCAAATTTGACATAAATATTGGGTCAAAAATATAAGTTATTTCGCTCCATTAATATTTTTCTGTTTCTTTGTTTGTTTTGATGAAAATTGATGTTATACTATGTCAGCACACCTTAATAATAAAAATAATAAAATTAAATGAATGATATTTTATTTTTATTTTGGTCGGAACTAAATGAATGATATTTGAAATAGCTTTAGAAAAGTACAAAAATTAATCTCAAGCAAAGTTTAACTAAAGAAAATTTAAATGATTCAATAGCTCCATTTCCAAAGATTCAACGAAATAGTTAAGAGGAAGTTCATTTTTTTTTTTAATTAGAGGAAGTTCACTATTATGATCATTCTATTACAATATCAAAGCTTAAAGACTTAAACTATAAAAACCAACCTAACGATCTCATGGTCATGGATAGGATATCCCATGGGAGTTTCTTCACACTGTCTGCTGCCACTAAGAGTCAAACTACTCAAATACAAAGTAGTTATAAACTTATCGTCTCAAACACGAAAGACAAAAAGAGATGGTTGGGTCTGTGAGGAGGAGTCATCAGAAATCAACTTAAGGCATTGAGAAACGCTTGAATTAGTGAGAGGATGAGAAATATTGAGATCATAGTCACCATGAAAAAGTGAAGCTTCATAGAACCCATTAGCATCAGTTACACCTGTTGTTTGGCTGCGAAGTCCTCCCCATTCACGTAGCAACATGTCCACACATCTCCAGTGGGTAGGTTTCTGAAGTTTCCATCGGTGAGGCACATTCGGTAGCAACCTGATGGTGAATAACCTCCCCACACAACCATTCCTTTCACCTGCGGATGCGCATGGCCATCCCTTAGAACTTGCTCGAAGTACTTGGCCTACAAGAAACTCAAACATTAGACAAGTTACAAATGCTCAAAACTCCAAATCAATAGGGTTGGATAAACGGGAATTCGAAAATTGTGACTTTTGCCCTACTTGTATAAGAGGATATGAATTACCTGGACACTGGGAGGAGCTTCAACGTCAATCTCAGTTAGCCAAATAAGCAAACCGGTGGCAGCAAGAATATCAAGAGCTGATCTCATGTACGGAATGTTAGGAGTCTTGAAATGAGACTCAAGACCAATCGCTAACCGAATATACCCGGAAATCCGAATAGATTGAAGCTCCTTAAGCATTTGTAAATACCTTGCTGGAGTAGAAACTGGATCCCTAGGTTCCTCTAATGTATTGAATTCATTTATAAACAGTGTTGCCCTTGGATCGATGGCATGCGTTATCTCCTAGATGTCATAAGAAGCTTTAGGACCCATCTTGTTCTCAAAGAAGGAGAAATGGAGATTCTCATTCACAACGTCCCAACCCGCAAGCTGGCCTTTATATCGCGAGACCACCGAGAAAACCCTTCGTTTTACAGCGTTGTAGAGGTCGTTACCAGACAGAGAATTCACCCATCCAGGTTGATACTTAGGATCATCCCATAAAACATTGTGGCCACGTACAGCAACCCCATGCTGCTTGAAGAATCGCAACATCGCGTCAGCCGTTGAGTAATCCTCTTTGCCTCTTACAACTTCTGTGCTGTACCATTTCATTTCGTTTGCAAAAGTCGTCACTGTGAACCTTTGAGTGAACCAGTTTTCGTATGCTTGATTCCCAAGTATGTTCTTTTCTACTTCGCACCCGAATGGGAATCCTAGTCTTTTTTGTTGGATGGAAATTGTTGCATTTGGTATTGGCTGGCCTTCGCTGTCAACGGCTCTGATCCTCACGGCTCCTTTTCTCGCCTTGTAAATGCTCTGCTCTTGGTGAAAGTTCCACTCTTTTTGTGTGAATGGTTGCAACGAGACGCTATCCACCCAAATTTCAACCATTGTGTCATCGCTCTACACATGACCAGGGAAATAAGAATTGTCATAGGTAAAATTTAAAGCAGCTTGCAAAATTCATAAACGCAGACAAACAATGGAGAGGAGGACCAGGAGTATGTTTGTGTATAAACATACCTCGAAGTAGAGTTCAGCAGGACCAGATTCATCAACAGTGAGACCACCTTTGAGCATAGACCAACATTTGGATTCAGCAACAACCGAACCGGCATTCTTATATTCACCGTTCTTCTTGAAAATAGCTCTCACAGGAGCTTTTCCTTCGCTTACTTGTAACCAAGCTACAAGAATAGTAATAAAAAAATCAAATGAATTCTGAAGAGTATGCTCCAAGAAACACGAAATTATGTTTACCAGAGAAAGTGTAGAGAAGTTCCTTTTCCAAATAAACTGTTTGTGAGACGCTGTCAAAAGATTGATTCCTCTGTCTGGCAACAACATAGTGATTGTCACCAAATTCTCTGAATTCGACTTTGGCGTTTCCGAATTTTGACCAGCCTTGTGAACCATTTTGTAGCTCAGGATTCACGATGATTCCTCCATTGTACTGTGGTTTATAAGGGTTCTCTAAACACTACACCAACAAAATAAAAAAAATTAATAAGAACAAGATCACTTTCCAACGAACATGTATGAAGAAAGACTAATAAACAGAGAATTGCTTGCCTCTATTGTTGCCGAGTAATCATAAGGTACGAACGTTTCTTCACACCCTAGAATCGTTGTCATACAAAAATTAATTCACTTTTTTCATTGGTAATAACAGCTAGATTCAAAAGTTGTTTTCGCATTAGTTACAATCAGAAAATATATATATGGCAAAGAAAATCAGAACTTGAGATTCAAAAAGAATGAAAATCATAACTTTATAGTAGATTTAACATAATAACAAGAATATCGTAAGATAAGATGGAGAACAACTTGATAGACAGAGACCGCAGATGGCAAGAAGAAGAAGCAGAAGTAGCTTCATTGCGGAACTAAACAAATTGTGTTGCTGATGATGATTATAAGGATCTCCAATATATTCTACTTATATATTATGGTCTAGATATGTTTAATTAACAAACAAAATCTTCAACATAGTTTACTTTACTTTATGAAATTTTAGCATCATGGTTTTGGAAAATTAGTCAATTAATATATCGTCCATTAACCGTTAATAGAAACAGCATTACTAGATCTAGGAAAGTTTGCAACGACTATCCTTTTTGCGCGGGGGCCAAATATGTAAACCCTAAATCCACAAAAATTCTCAAATCCGCAAAAACCCTAGTAAAGATTTAGCACTTAAGCAAATGAAACTTGAATATTTACCTCCAAGCTTGTTGATACTTTATGCTTCTCTCCGAAACCACAACAGATCGCGATAGTTGAGAGAAGTAACCTAATGAACTTAGCAACACCTCTAGTTGAAGCTTCCGAGAATTCATAAATCGATCGACATTCCAAAGTAGTTAGAGAAAGTTAAATTCAATGTTATTGATAAAAGTCATTACAATACAGAGGCTTAAACATTTGAGAACCCAACAAATTGGTGCTCATGATAAAGCCTTTGGTGGTTTCCAGAGATACGGCTATAAATATGTACCATGTCTAGAATAATAACAAAACAGACTATTTGCCACCATTCTTGACTAAAGAATCAAACTAGCTAGCTCAATTATAAAGTAGTTTTATACTTGGCTTCTTAAACACGAAAGACAAAAGAAGATGGTTGATTCTGTGAGGAAGAGACATCAGAAGTCAGCTTAAAGCTGTGAGAAGCTTTTGAATTGGTGAGAGGATGAGCAATCTTGAGATCGTAGTCACCATGGAAGAGAGAAGCTTCAAAGTATCCATCAGCATCAGTGACACCTGTGGTTTGTCTGCGGAAGCCTCCCCATTCATGGAGAAGTTTGTCCACAACGTCACCAGTGGGTACGTTCTTGAAGTTTCCATCGGTTAGGCACATTCGGTAGCAACCTGATGGAGAATAACCTGACCACGTCACTATTCCTTTCACTTGCGGATGTGCGTGGCCTTCCCTTAGGACCTGCTCAAAATACTTGGCCTGCAAGAAAACTCAACATTAGACATATAGATAAGAAGTGCTCATAAGAACCAGAACAGTAGCCGGTGGAGGATATGAATTACTTGGACATTTGGAGGAGCTTCGACGTCAACCTCAGTAAGCCATATAGGCAAACCAGTAGCGGCAAGAGTGTCAAGAGCTGATCTCATGTACGGAATGTTAGGAGTCTTGAAATGAGACTCGAGACCGATCCCTAGAGATATGTTACCACAAACTCGGATAGATCTAATCTCCCTAAGCTTCTGTAAATACCTTGCTAGACTAGAATCTGAATCGCTTGATTCCTCTAACGTATTGTATTCATTCATAAACATGGTTGTCGTAGGATCAAAAGCTTGCGCCATCTTAAAGATGTTATATGAGGCTTTAGGACCCATCTTGTCCTCAAAGTAGGAGAAATGGAGATTCTCATTCACAACGTCCCAACCCGCAAGCTGGCCTTTGTATCGTGAGACCACCGAGAAAACCCTTCGTTTCACAGCGTTGTAGAGGTCGTTACCAGACAGAGCATTCACCCATTTAGGTTGGTACTTAGGATCATTCCATAAAATATTGTGGCCACGTACAGCAACCCCATGCTGCTTGAAGAATCGCAACATCGCGTCAGCCGTTGAATAGTCCTCTTTGCCTCTTACAACTTCTGTGCTGTACCATTTCATCTCGTTCGCGAAAGTTGTCACTGTAAATCTTTGAGTGAACCAGTTTTGGTATGCTTTGTTCCCAAGAATGTTCTTTTCTACCTCGCACCCGAATGGGAATCCGAGTTTCCTCTGTTCAATGGAAATGGTTGCTTTCGGTATTGGCTCGCCTTTGCTGTTCACGGCTCTGATTCTCACGGTTCTCTTTCTCTCCTTCTGAATGCTTTGTTCATGGTGAGAGTTCCACTCTTCTTGCGTGAATGGTTGCAACGAGACGCTATCAACCCAAATCTCAACAGTTGTGTCTTCACTCTACACATGAACAATGAAACAGGACTAAGCATGGCTGAAAAATAAATTCACGGAACGCAGAAACTGGCAACAATTCACAGAAAAATATACCTCAAAATAGAGTTCGGCAGGACCAGATTCATCAACAGTGAGACCACCCTTAAGCATGGACCAGCATTTGGATTCAGCAACAACCGAACCAGCAAGCTTATATTCACCATTCTTCTTGAAAACTGCTTTCACAGGAGCCTTTCCTTTACTTACTTGTAACCAAGCTACGAGGAACACAAAATACATCAGATTAGAATTGGAACAAAATCTTAAAGAGTGTGGTGCAAGGAACACAATCAGAATTATTTTTACCAGAGAAAGTGTAGAGAAGTCCCTTTTCCAAATAAACCTTCTGTGAGACACTATCAAAAGGTTGTTTCCTGTCTCGTGCAACAAAAAAATTATGGTTTCCAATTTTTCTGAAATCGACTTTCGCGTTTCCGAATGGTGTCCAGCCTAGGGTGCCATCTCGTACGTCAGGGCTGACGATGATTCCTCCATTGTACTGTGGTTTTAAAGGTATCTCTAGACACTGCACCAAAACAAACAGAGTAATTATAACAACAAGAATTACAACGAACATTCTCTAAGGTCAGGTAAATAGACAGAGCAATTGCTACCTCGATGGTTGCAGAATAATCATACGGCACGACTTTTGATTCACACCCTGCAAATGTTTTCAGACAAAAACATTATATATACTCTTTTTTCCTTCAAACAAAAGTGAGAAAACATTAACGAGAATGAAGAACAACTTGATAGAGAAAGGCTGCAGAGGACAACAAGCAGCAGCAAACGCTTCATTGTGGAATCAAAAGAAGAAACCGATGATGATGAAGGAGATGTAAATTCCTTCGTATATCTTGTTGTATGAATTTTCCAGTGATAAATAGTGGAAATCTTTACTATTCTTGATAATCGCGATGTATTAATTGAACTAAAAGAAGTTTTTACTTTTAGACGTTAAAAAATAAACTTTACTATTCTTGATATGTATATTAACTATTATGAACTTGTTACCATCGTAGTTTTGGAAAACAAAATTCAAGATATAACCATAACTATAGATAGAAGCATATTAACCTTCAGAACAAAACTTCTCACAACTATCATCCTTTTACAGATGCAAGATATAAGAAACAAATACACAAACATAGTAAGAAAAAAATAATAGTACTTAAAACGATAAAGCTCCCAAAAGAAATACACACTAACCAATCTAACAGGTAACAGCAAAACCAAAGCTATTGTTTGACATTATGAAGATAAAAAAAAAATACAAAACACAAAACCATAAAATAGCGATGTCTATCATAATTAGTAATCGTCATGCTTTGACATAATTTCATCAATAAAAAGGAGTGCGCCTTATTTGAGATACAAAAATTGGAAAAAGTAGTCTCTTATTTTTTATATAAAATGAAATTATATCTGTGTGCTTTAAGCATTGAATATATTGTTAACGTAAAATAAAGATGACAAAATCAAAATAGGAAATATCCAATTCATTTAGTACATATACTAAGAAAACCTAGAAGTACACGCTACTGATGAAAGTTAACATAATTTCAAGCATGCATAAGAAGATATAAAGAGACCACCAATTCGATAGAATCTGTAGTGGCCAAATACTGTAAGAAACATATCATTCATCTACCACTTCCAGGTGAGTTTTAACAATTTTCAGTTACATTCAATAGGGATTTCTTCTAATCAATTAAGCAAATATATCTGATAAACTTATAAGCAATAGTAGAACAAAGTAACTTGTAGATTCAACAGCACAAAAACATAATCAAATTAGTTCAATGTCGATAAATCGATTACAAGTTCAACGCAAAGTTTAAAACTCAAAAGACATGATGCTCCTGTGTGAACAACATCGATCATCAACGGTACTGCAAAGAAAAGGGCAAAACAAAACCAGAGCAATGAATAATCTATCCAAGAGCTTGAAAAAATGGCAATGAAGACTGATAAATCATAAAAGTATTTACCTTAATGAATCCGATTTCCTTGGCGTTGCTACGGAAACACTGTCTGCAGCAGTTGAGACCATACTTCCTGATTAGCCCATGGGAGTTTCCACACACACGGCTACAAAACAAATACATGAATGTTTAAGATGCTCCAAATCAACACAACTATTAACAGTAATCCATATATTTATTCACAAAACAATGTTTTAACGTAAACTAAAGTAAAAAATGGAATGAAGAAATCTAACAAGTCAACTCAAACAGAGCGGAGGAACATATCAATTTTCTATCCCATGGAAACTATTAAGATTAATACAAGATCTTCATGGATAAAGTGTTCTGCTTTACACACCTAAACCACCACACTTAACTATCCCTAAGCAAAATTTCACATCAAAAGTTTCACATAATCAATAAGGATCAGGTTCAGATAAAAAATCTTCCTATGTTGAAAATCTTTCGAATGATAAACATGATAAAAGTTCTTAGGCAATCCCAATTTCTCTAAACTAAACAGAATTTTTATTTTAAAAGAAAAGAAAGCCGAGAGATGAGAAAAAGATAGTACCATAAGCGAGAACCAGGACCGTATTTCTTAGGATGAGAATTCCAGACGTTGGAGTGACCCATGATTGTCGACTGCTCTCTGCTAACAGCTCAAAGCGATTAGATCAAGAAGACGAAATATGTGCGGCTCGAGAGAGAGAGCTATATAACCAAATTTGTAAACCCTAGTTATTTGTGGTCTTCAAATATATATGGGCCTTATATATATGGGCCTAAACACAAGTAGACTAGCCCATTCTCAACACTAACTCTGCCACATCTTCCTTATATTATTGAACGTTATATACCAAGCTTGTCATTTTTCTACCTAATTTAACACTAACTCATACGTTTAAGCATGCCTACCATTTTCTGCCGTCAATAATATAACAGAGCCTGCCCTTTTTTGGCACAAACCAAAGTGACATTTTCCTATCAAAATTTGATAAATGAGGTCAGAGCCAAAAAATGTAGTAGAAAAATTGGTGATGGTTATCATACACAATGAGGGATTGAACTCTCAACTTATTTATCAGCCTTCTGAAATCAAACTCAAAATCCTCAATTCAGTTACTACATATATTCGAAAACAAAATCAAATCTTATCAACAGGAGTCCGCTAAAGTGGTAAAAGAGAGATCAGTTCCTGGGGAGGGCCTTTGAGCAGCTTGTTCTCACTTGTCCTAGAGGACCAGTCAAGACATTATAGCTTGAAAGTTTCATCATTGACATAGCAAATTCTCTGCGGAACAACAACGGATCAGAAGCATATGCCCTCACCCACATCTCAGTCACTTCACTACCCATTAGTTGCTGGTCAGAAGACATCAACCCTTTATTCTGCATTAGTCTTCGGAAGTATCGTGTTCCAAAATTTTCATCACCTCCTTCATTGTTGTAGCTCAAGTCGATCACTTCATCATTCCTGTTTCCTGAGCTCATACCGTAGCTGTTTTCGGAATCTGATGCAGGTAAGGACGGTGGTAAACCAATGTCAGGGGGAGCAGATGGAGATGAAGTCGAGACAGAGAAGGGGCATTTCGTTTTCAGTTCTTGGAGGAACCCTGGATTGAGTTCAGGATCAGGCTTCCCGGTTGCTGAGAAGTTGTAGAGGCGGTTCTTAAAAAATGTGCAATGCGTGATGCCAATGCTGTGTGCTCCTGCATTAAGATCATTCAGAAGAAAAGAATCATGTCACAAAGAGAGCCACTCCCAAGAAGTGATATACCCCAATACGGAGAAGATTTAGCTAAACAAAGAGAGATGCTGACATCTAAAAGTGAGAAATTACCGAATAAGCTGACGGTTTCTCTCTCGTTGAATCCTCTGAAAGAAAAACGTTGAAGAATCACCGACAGAGTAGCGTCTGGTGCAGGAAGCTCGTGTTCTGCAAAATCCCTGTAGGCTGCTGCACTATCCTTCCTTCCAGTTTCTAGGGGATAGAATGGACCACCAGCCTGATAGTTTCAAAGACATGATCAAGCGTTGCAGCACTATTAACATGCACAAACCAGAAGAGAGAGTGAGAGAGGGGAAATTTACAACTAGGACGGCTTCTCTAGCTGCCAATACAAGTAGGTCAGCACAGGAAACAACTCCGGGACAGACATTCTCTAGCTCAGACTTAACGGCGTCAATCACATCAAACCCTTTCAAGGATAGGTTTGGAGATGCATCTTTCTCAGAAGTATGTGCTTCATCTGCGTCTAGAAGGACTGATGCATCACATCCCTGCAGCAAAAACACAGTTCCCCAAATAGCATCATGAGCAAACTACAAGAAGTGCTAAAGAAAACATAGAATTTGATATTAAAAACTGAGCAAATCTGAGGATCAAACAAATAACTTGTGCATATCCGTATTTGATTCACAAAGTATGCTAATAACATCAAATCTGAGTATCAAACACATGAGTTCTGCATATCCGTAGCCAAGATTGAGAGATTCACACTTAAAAATCTACTGACCAAGCATAATTACACTAACAGAGATGAATTCAAATCCGATACAGAGACATCACAATCAAACATTCCCGAAACAAGATCCCAAACAATCTTCCATAGATCTAGCTTAGCGAAATCAAAATTACAAGAAAGGGAAAGCCAGAAATCAGAAAATCTGACCTCGATGAAGCAATCGTGAAAGAGGAGACGGATAATAGGCGGAGCTACGCTGGGTGTGACATTGTAGATATCTCTGATAGCTTTCGCGATGATTTTCTCGGCGGTAGGGCAAGATTCACGGTAGTAATCGTAGTGGAGGTAAGATCGATCGATATCTTCAGCGATTGACATGTACATGAATTCGTCGTCGAAGGGAGATTTCTCGGAAACCTTAACTCCGGTACGAGTTCCCGGTGAATCGTACGCGAAACGAAATTCGACGTTAATCGCGAAGTAGATGCTGAGAGCGATAACGGAGCAAGTAAGTAAAGCGAACTTGTAGTCTCCGAGGAACCTCATCCTCTTCTCTTCTTCTCTCCTTCTTCTGATCTAGTTCGTCTGGGATTGTAATTTGTTAACACTCGAGAAGTGAGAAATTGGAGATGATGAAAGAAGCGGGAAATCTAAACGAAATTACCAATTTGCCCTTGCTCCTCAATTAGTCGGTTCGGCAATTTGTTACAGACGGTTAAGTTGTTTCGTATATTTTTTTGGTTACAGATATTTTTTTCCCAAATAAAGAGTTATATTTTTTTAATAACAAAGCAACAAAAAAAAGTACTAGTTAATATTAGAGGTTTTTTTTTTAATTTTTTTGTTTAAGTACAATCACTTTCACCTTTAGTCTATAGGATCAGTCAAAACATTTCTAGAATTTCACGAGCTTATGATTCAACAATTGAACCAAACGATGAAGGGTCTAGATTCTAGAAATCAAAAGAGAAAATTGGTTAAAGCATTATAGTCATGAAGGTGATCACATATAGTTTGTAACTTTGTATTGATGATGTTAATCTTTGGTGTACTTGTCTCCTACATCACGATTGGAGTATACTGTGAACTAGTTGGTTGGTCCAATAAAAGTTTTAAACACACAACTAAAAGAAAAAAAGTATTAAGAAAAAGTAGTGTATATATAATTTGTTTCTTATGAATTTGGAAGGTTTTGACAATAAAAAATAAAAAAAATTGGAAGGTTTTTTTATTAGCTGTCATTTCGATAAATAATGTTGATTGATTCTTGTAATTATAAATTATATCGAATTGAGTATATTTTAGTGAAAACTTATACTTGAGCGTATTTATTCCAAAGTTTTAATTATATAAAGAGAAACAATATGAGAAAGGTACAAAGGGAGAAACAGTCGCCGTTTATGGGCTTTGGCGCAAACAGACTACGAAATTCTAAAAACTCTTTAAAGTATTATAATGAACTAATCTTTAAGTATTGTCTTGTTAAATATCTTTAAAAATTGTTTATTTTAATTTTCTTATATAATAAAACTGTAGTATATGAGAAAAATTATATGACTTGTTCCTAATTTGTAATGTTATATTAATTGTAAAACAAATTCAAGTTATTCAATAATTAACATTTTCTGTAGCTGTTAACATCAAAAAAAAAAACTTCAACCATACAAATATATTCATGAACCGGTTGACAAAATAAAAATAATAATTCCATGAACGTAAGTCAACCCGTAATTTAAGAAGTGACCAGAAGCCAAAGTCAAATTCTACTTTGAAAACTATCACGGCAATTTTACAATATTTTTATATACAATTTTGCATTAAGCATTTTTTTTATCTATCAATCTATGTCCTTGAACTAGACTACCTATTATAATATAGCTGAACTTTTATTTTAAATTCATTAAAAATTTCTAGTAATATAAAAAATAATGGTGTTACAAAACAAATTAAGATCATAAAATAGATAGTGATACAACTAGAAAGGACAAAAAAAATGGTAAGATATGATAGTACAATAGAAAAATTAACATTTAAAATAAATTATCTAAAAAAAACACTCGTTGAAACTTGAAACTTTCAAGTTGAAAGTATTGTCCATAGTTTTTGGTTACTATATACTATGGTAGGCAAAAAGAATGGTACTTAATTCTATATATGTTTTGTACTGATTACATGTACTATTTGATCGATCGATTAGGCACTAAGCAATGCAACTTTTATCACCCTCTCTATGAGACACATTTAGAAGTAGTACAGTTTTTTTCGTTTTATTTGTTGTTTTTGATGGGTTTTTCAATAAATTCTAAGACTGAAATACTATAAAATTAGATATTCATTAGATTTCAATGCTATAAGGGTTTCATAATTGCTATTAAAATTGGCCGTTCAAAATATAGATAAAGTTGTAGAACAGTAGTTGTAATTTTTTTCTTCGCAACAGTAGTTTTAATTTGTCATAAATCCATCAATTAAGCAGAAATAAAAAATCAAATATCTGATATTGATTGCCATGAATATGATTGATTGCGATAATATTTTAGTGGGGAAATAAGTTGGATATGCTATTCCAGCCACTTTTAAATGCTTTGGACTATTAGATAGATATCTCAAGAAACTAATTTAATATCCTTTTATATATCATATATTCGAACTTTTGGCAAGGTATAACTGTTATTTTTATATACTATAAGGTCTAAACACAGCTATTGCATGGGAACAATTATACTTTTTTATAAATCCGACAGTGGAAAATCATATACGCAAAATTAGTACTGAATATTCCATTGTAAAATTATAAACTAAACATAAAGTATGAATTGGTCTCATTCATGAATATACGTGTGAGAAAGAAAATGTTGCGGCCGAAGTTTTTAAGTGGTCATATTTGATATTTCATCCTTCACAAATGAGTGCATTGATTAATTGATGAGCATTTGTTTTTCGCATCACAACTAATTTTGTAAAATAGGGTTTTACTCCTAGTGAAAAAGGATTTTCTTTGGAATGAACTTACCATTTTAATTAAGCCTAAAAAAAATGAAAACAAATTCCGCCTAAATATTAAATATCACACACATTTCAACCAAAATGATGTACATTCACATTTCTTAAATAGAAGTTACTTTGTTAAGTTATTATTAGCACATTCACATTTTCAACTATTACCTCTTTTGTCAGACCTTTCTTCATTCGTTTGTCAGACCTCTTCATTTTTTATTTTTTATTTTAATATTATAATAATAACTCTCCATTCATTAGGTATTCTTCGAACGGTGATCAGATTAAAAATAATCATATATGTCCCTTGATCATTAAATAAAACGGTGATCAGATTGAGTGTAAACTGTTTAAGGTATAGATCTTATGATCCTGATAAGTATTAAAACTATCGATTGAACAGATGAAACATAAGAATTGAAATGTAAATATGTGATATAAAAGAAAATGAAAGTATAAAAAAAATCGAACGTGACTCTCCATTTCTCTCATATTTGAACATCGTACGAGAATTTATAATCGAACTCGTCCGAAGGCGGAGAATATTAAAAAAGAAAAAGAATATTACATTTTTGGTTATATATAAGAGAAAATATCCAACTAAAATCACAAGTTTTCTGCTTCATCTCGGTGAGCTGAGACCAATGTCCATCCCATTGAAAGCAATCGGCGCATACATCCATAGATCATCAGAGCTCAATAACTGCGTAATTATATTTTAAAATATTAGTTAGATCATATTCATATAACAATTGAACGTACAAAAAAAAAACGATTTGTATTTAAAACCCTTGCTTACCTTAATTTGGAGCTGCAAAAATTTGACGTAATGAACTGCTTCCTCAAGCATTGTACTAATATCGACCTGTTACGTATTTAAGCAATTGTAAATGTTTAGAATCTTTATTAACAATTTCTTGTATAATTAATGAATTTGCATGTAAAAGAGCCATATCTTCTGCATGTTTAAACGTTTGCATGAGTTTTTTTTTTTACCTTTGTTCCATTGGGGACGAGATTTTGTAAAATCCTTAGTCTCTCGTTAATCCTTTCTCTTCTTTTCTGCACGACAAAAAAATAATAAAAAACCAAATTAATTTTTTGAAACATAATCTTCCATAAAAATTTGATATTTTATCTTTTTTGTGGGAAACAAACAAAGCAATTTACCCTTGCATAGAGGCTTTGAGGATCGGTGGCTGCACCACGACTGGCTCTTGTTTTACCATTGAGGTTGAGGGCCTTTGAGGGATCATCTTCCTTAGAGGATGAGTCTTCTCCTCCACCGTCTTGATCAGCGCAGTTTGATTCTTCCTCCGTACAGAAAGTGGTGCTTGAGTTCTGTCTACTCATCATTGCCCCATTCTTTCTTTTCTTCAACTTCGTCTCTCCTTCTTCCTCTTCTCCTTCATTGTTATCCCCACTCATCTCTACGTTCTTCTGGGCCCTCTTATTCACTCTTGCTCTCTTGTTTTTCTGAGTCCATGGCAAACCGTTTCTATATTAGTCACTAAACCAAATGTGATCTCTCTAGCTAATTGCCAACCAGTTCGAAAATTAAAGACTTACATCAGTAGATGTGGCACGGGATCTCTTTTTGGAGCCGGTGAGAGATTTTGTAGTAGTCACAGAGATCTCAGATTGCAACAAGCTTTCCTCGTCATCGTGGTTCTCCACTACGGTTTCCAAAGGCATAAGAGTCTTTCCAGAAGAGTATTTCTCAACGTCACACTCACTTGTCTCCTCACCAACAAGGTATGAGTTTGTATTGATGGTCACATCTTCCATCCCAAAGTCCATTGTCTCATTTTGGTTCTCTTCAACCGTGGGTGGAACAACGGTGTAATATCCGCTGTTCCCAGCGCTGTAGCTGCTGCTCTCTTGAGAGAAACAGAAGCTACCGGCTTCAGACACGAGGCTAAGGTGGTTGTGATGAGAACCAAGGTTCCAATACAAGCCTTGGTGGTCACCACTGGCTGCTGCGCCGGAGGATGAGCCGGTGCCAGGATGATCATAAGAGGCGAGAAGCTGGTTCATGAAATCGGCTTCCTCGGTTGCATAAGTGTACATTCCTCCGAGGTTGTTGCTCCATTCTCCCATGGCTTCCATTTTTATATGTTTTGTTAACTAAGCGTCTTAATTAAGAGATTAATCTTAATTAAGAAGATTGTTAGTTGGAAGTCTTGTGAGAAGTGAGGGAATGAGGAAGAGGAGTTGGAATGTATATATAGAGAACATGAGAGATAGTGGATAAATAAATGTCAACACATAATGACACTAGTTAATCATCTTTCTAATTAATTTGTAAATAACCAAGTCTGGGATACCATTAGATATGGACAGCTAATTATGGTGGGCTCTCTGCAACTTGGTCATCGAACATTAAGTTTAATATATATTTGTCGTTTGTCGTTTATGATTCTGCATTTCTGCTTGTTAATGGCTTCACTTATATATGTTAAATACATCGTTTTAAGTTAAAAACAAGATTATAGTTGGTTGATATACTAGTTCATATGAGAAATGATTGTGGTGGCCGTATTCACTGCATATTTAGGATCAAAATTGGAAGAGCTCTTAGCTTAGCTCATTATAATTTTATCGACTTCCATGTTTCGTTAGCATCCGAGTAATAAGAGATAAACAGATTTCTTAGCAAAAGTGTTTTTTGCAAACTCACTCGATGAAATAGTAGATGTGTTAAAAACTCATGAACGTATAGTTTATATTAATGAGTTTTTTTGCACACAACTATGATTCAAATTCTTGGGAACACTGAACTTACGGTTAGACCCCATAAACTGCTTTCTAATTGCGCCAATCCGTTGAGATCGCGAGTTTTGATGTTGAGTATCGAGTAAATACAATTCACAAGTGTTGATCCACCTTAAAAAAAACTTCATATCATAACGTCATATGATACCTATGATATGAATGTTTTTCCCCTAATGACATGTAGTTAGGTCCCCATATAGTTCAACCTGCCATGATATAAGCAAGACTTATTTTTATTTTAATAGTAAAAAAAAAAATTCTCCAATATTCTACATATAGTAAGAATATTCCTATATATTGATTAGCTATAAGTGTATTATAATTTATAGCTTAAACTAAAATTCTGCATAATTATACAACGCATTAAAGTATTAAGCATTTTTTACTTTACAAAGTAACAAACAATCGAGAAACTATTGGGTCTGAGTAGAAAGAATGATATTTTCCCACTCACCCGCTGACTAGAAAAAAAAATCAAAACTTATCCAAAATCCTTACAAATTTCAAATATATTATATTTAGATAGAAGCATATCCATATGCTATACGACTTCTAAAGAGAAATTATCTAACTAGAATACTGAATACCTATACAACACAAACACAAAGATATAGATTTATGTACATTGTCTCTTTCTACTTTTACATTTTTTTTCAATTTCTATATTTGTTGTCAGCTGTGTTTTTTTTCGAATATGCACTGACTAGATTTATGTGCTAATGTGATTAAAATAGATTACAAAATGATGCATACTCTATGGACCTAGACGGCTAGACATATTTCTCGTCTATTCGATGATTAAATCATGTAAAAATCTAACCTTGAACCAATCAATAACGGATTAAAGAGGTACGACGACTTACGAGAGAAAATTATTGCGTTTGTCAGTTTGTGTATTATGACAATACTTGGATTATCCTAATTTTTAGTTGTAATTATTATATCAAAACCGAAATAAACTAAGGAATGGAATATTTCGACATTAAGCGTAATTCACTTTTAGGTCAAGTTGATGCGAAATTAGAAACAAATGACAAATCAAGCCTATACTTTGAAAAACGCCAACTTGTAGTGACCCAAAAACCGGCCGGTTTTTTCCCATCTATTTTGTGATTTGAAGTTTTAATCTACATATATTGTTTAAATTTATTATTATTTTCTTTTGATATTGTGTTTTTGATGAAACATTTAAAAATTAACCATCTAATTTACGAAACTAAGAACACAAAAGCTCTTCCTCTAACGCCCTTGACAACTTAGTAGTTATTTTATATTAAAATAAGAATCGCGAAGTCTTTGGTTGCTTAAGTTGTCAAGTTCCATGGATAAAATAACTGTGTAGCAGAAAATAAAGAGTTCATGAGAATGAAAGAGAGAGAGAAAGGGATGTGAAATGGGAGAATCAGAGACCTGGTTGTTGAACGTGACAGTTTCTGCATCATATTAATGTTTTTAAAATAAGGGAGAAAGAATGATACTGAGTTATTTGGATTAACTATATTAAGTAATAATTGGTTAGGTTGAGTCAACCACTGGACGGCAGATCGTGCGCGTGGAAAGTCCAAAAGCTCATAAGCCATTCTTGTTATTAAAAAAAAAAACACTATCTATCTCAGTTAAATGTGTATGACATTTACTTCTACCATGTCTATGAAATTTACTTTCTGATCATGTAATACTTACTATGATTTACGTCATGTGACGACGAGCATATACTTTCAAAAATCTACTTAATTTGATTACAATCTCTTTTCTAATTATGATCTTGTAGAGAATGACAACAATAATTATTTCTCATATGCATGAGTTCTTTCTTTTATGGTTTTCATATGCATGTGTTCACAAAAGTAATTTTGTGGTATTTGGTCCCAAAAACTATTTGAACGAACAAAAATAGGCAAAGAAAGGTGACATGCAAGATGAGAGTGTATGTATTGGTGAGTTGATTTTAGCAAATGACAAAAAGATATGAAGTTAGGCGCATAAAATTTATCTTGTAATAAATTAGATTCCCGTATATAATGTGTTTTTATATATTAATGTTGTTCTCTTAGCTTTCATCTCTTGTCGTAGAGCGTAAATACTCCAAATATATAGATCCCAAGAAAACGGTTATTAACTCGCTAAGTGAATAAGGTAGTTTAATTTCCTTGGAAAATTAGAAATGTTAATCAATATCCTAATTAAACTCTTTAACATAACCTTTTAGGAGTATGCAGGAATCGCCTAAGAGACTAAATAAGCTTTTCGGTGACTGTTTGGGAGCTAAATGACGTAAATAAAATAACAAAACAAACCAAATATCGACCCTTATGCATAACTAAATTGTATTAGAGTCTCTTACTATTACACTTTTTTTGGTTAATTTATTCTTACTATTACACTTAATCAATTCAAACCTGATATTTTGGCTAAGGAAGACAGCTAACTAACTATCTGCGTTACTAAATATTAAGAGTACACCTATATATAAACCTTACTGTATAATTTCCGTTTCGTGTGTGTCAGTGTGTGAATTTATGTAGTACAAAAAAGTGATGCATGGCTTCATCAAACTAGAATTGAAAAAAAGAGAGAAAAAAAGACAGTAGAATGAAACTCAAGGAAATGCAACCCTGAAAAGGATATAATAAAGAAGAACATATAAAGAAGAAACTGACAGGATTTCATAAAATGATCTATGTCTAGTATCATACAATACACTTTACATTATAGTTTGCATAAAATTTATCTATTTTATTCTGGATTCAGTAGAATAAAATCTGTGCACAGCTCGAAAGACCCAATTGGGTCATCAGATCAGATTTTTTTCCCAGACTAATGATTAGAATAGATTAAAATTATATTGCTCGAACTATTTACTCAGTATTGTTTTAGGAGATTACTTCTTTAAAGCAATCCTTGCACGCACGACCAAACATTATTGCATATCAAACAAGTATTTGTTTTTTCTTTTAAAAACATGTATTATTTAGTTTAATAAGTAGTAATTCTTACAATTTCTTTGTTGGGTAGTTAGCTGGCAATTTGATGCCCCTAAAGAATTAAAAAAAAGAAGAAAGACAAACAACCACTTTTTTATTCTTCATAAAATTGTCGTTTCAGTTAACATGGACGCTATTTTGTAATTTTCAACCTAGTTATTTCTTGCGTTTGTTTAGTACTACTGTTTTATGGATATTAATTCTAAAGAACAAATACCGGAAGTTAATCGGACGAATAAAATTCCAATCTAACAGCTTTGTCTTTTCCAGTAATGAAGAATTTTTTTAGATGTTTATTCTGCAGAATTACTTGTAATTACTTATTCAACCCGTACATAAACATAAATAACCATACAATCAATTCTATTTATATTTATGAGAAAAAAAGAACTCATATAGGTGTTTAATTTATTTATTTTTGTTTCAAATAGGTATATTTTTTCCTAAGTTTCTATGCAAAATTAGATGACTACGAATGAAAGAGTTATATTACATAAATACAGGACGAAAAAAGATTTTTTTTTTTTTTTTTGGCAAAGAACAAGACGAAAGAAAGCTATGATGTCCCTATACAGGTCCTAACTATACAGTCTCAGATCACATAAAACCAAAAAACAACTATACAGTCTCAAATTATATAAACATTAAGTCTATTCATATCGGATAATATATATATCGCAGTATCTCACATCTATATTGTCATGCATCATATAGTTTCTTAGTTAAAGAGACTAACCCTAATAAATGTGAATACTATGAAAATGTGAAATACATTCATATAATGCATATGAAGTCTAATTGACATACATCATCACCGAAACGAACATTGCTTACAACGTACGTCAACCTCTTGGTTCTTAAGAAACGTTAGTCATTACCGGTATCAAACTAGGTGTCTATCCAGCTTTTTTTTTTGTTTTAATGTTTCATCTTTTGATCCGGTCGTCGGATTGCTTTATTTTGAATTGCGTATAAAAAAAAAAACTGATCCTTTTTACGACTTTATTTGACAACGTATAGAAAGTGAAATAGTGATAAAATAGCCATGAACTCATTCTTATCCAGCAAACCATGTAAAGTTTTTAGCTCCTTTCCTATTATTACAGATGAGAGCAACGCTATTTTTGCTGAAGTTATAGGGTATTATGGAGTCATTAATTAGTGAAATCTTCAAGTTTGGAAAGTAAGATTATTAATTTGCGATAAAACCATAATTAGCTAGAGATCAAGGTGCACAACGTGTGTCGGATATTCCTCAGCATCATTATTCATACTAAATTTATAAGTATGTTTATTAGACACACTTAAAATATAGACGTAGACGCAAACCACACGCATATATTAGAAAAAATGATATGCACAACACAATAATGAATCATCGGAAAATCACATCTGTTAACTAATATTAACTTGTTAAGAAAAGGGCACAACTTATATCAGAAAATCACATATGTTAACTGAATGATTTAAGTTATATTTGGATCATATACATTTCTGAATGAACTTAATTGATCTGATCAACGACGAAAATAAAAAAACATGAGACAAAAAAAAAAGCAGAATAATGTAAAATAAATTTAGATTTTTCGATGAAACCGGAATCTCGCGTGAACCAAGTAGTTGTCTTCTTTTAAAAAACAAAGTGATTTTTTGTGATCTTACCGTTCTAAGTGGCTATGAAAAACAAACATCTAACATTTAATAAATACCGTTTAGACACTTAAATCTATTGAAATTTTACTCTGTAAGACGTACAAACTAATTTCTCTGTTTAGCCTATCAACACGAAGCAATTATTTGATTTATCTTAATTAAATTTGATTCGGCTGACGATTGGTAGGTGAAGAGAATGTTTTTATTCGTTACTCTATATAATAATTTGAAATTATAAGACCACCTAATAATATATACTTCTAACTCTTCTCTTCTTTATATATGGTTTCTTGATTTGATGATATAAGCATACGATTATTTCAGAATCTTTTAGTTTCATTTTTAAACTGTTTGTTACGGTTTGCGTCCGCCTCGTGCATTCGTCTTTTTCCATTTGATTGACTTCGACGTTTGGTGCATTGATTGATGTATGACAAAAAAAAAATATGACAACAATAGTCTATAGGCAACAAGTAACACTAATATTATTGAACGGATAAAAAACATGAATATATACATTATGATAAATTTTGATCAAATCATATATTGGGCAGAGGAATATATGATTGTTTTGGCTACCGGAGTAGATCTCAAATCGAAACTTAGATTAATTTCCAACAGAAATTAACCACAATAAAATTGATCCATGAAATTGATCCAAACGACGAGTCTTCAACAGAAAACATAATTTTGTGATTCGAACCCATGACCTTCAAGACAAATCCACATATACATTACCAATTGATTCAATTGTTTTATTGTTATATATGCAGATTTTAAATACCTAAATATGTGTTACTATTAGGAAGATGACTTTCTACAATTTAGTTCAACAAAAAATGAGCCAATAAAGAAAATCCTACATTTTGTATCACAACTTCTTCTTTCTTCTTTTTAAAGAAACCGACATTAGTTTGTTTTAATTAACCCATCAAACATATATTTAAAAATATGTCAGTTCTTAAGAAATATTGTCTATTGATATTAAGAGCTAATATAACTTTTACTAATTTGAGATAATTTTTCATAGTAATTGTGATATTTTCTCTTTCTATTAAAATATTAGCTCATTGTAATTCCAGTTACTTCTAGATATCTTTAAAATATGCCTCTTTTGGATCTTGACAGCATTTTTTGGATTAACTTCTGAAAATCAAATACATAAAAACATGCATATACCAAAAAGAAATATGGTTCAATTTGGATATTCTTCACCAACTAATTCTATATACTTTTGACATTTCGTTTTGTAACCAGTTAGATTACAATTGACTTTGGTTTTTTTTTATCACCTATTAAATTATAATTGACTTTCGTTCAATGTATTTTAAATATTTTTATTGTCTTAATTTTTGATGTTAACAGCTAAGGCATAAATAAGATTTACAAATCGAATTATCAAATTCAACCAAAATAAAATAAAATAAAACAAATTACAAAATGGAGAACGGGAAAAGTCATTTTCCTAGTATTTGGGGAATTAATTAAACAAAACTATGCACCACATACACAAATTTCATACATATATCTATATGCAAAACTTTATATAAATTCACAACAGTCATAGTCTATTGTATGATTATTATTTTTATTATTTGACACCGAAGCTGATATTTGTGACTGTTCCTTGTTCATTATATATTCATCTGTCGTTTTCTTAACTTCTACTTCTAATACTTTGACAGTTTTTTTTTTTACAAATTTAAAAGATTTGAAATCGCTTAGAACCAATCATAGTAAATATGACAACTTTACTGAAATCTTCCCCAAATCATATTGTTTGTTTGTATTTTCTAAATATTAAAATAAAAAGCGAATATTGTGATTATTCCTAGTTTCATATCACTATTCAGAGCATTTTCGTGTTGTAACATTTTTAAATTTTGAGTTTGCTAGAAATTTTAGATGTATTAGATTTTTTTTTAAGAAAAAAAAATCAACGTCATTAATGTACTAAAATCAACTTTTCAGATTTATAGGTTATTTGAGAAAAATTATTCAGTTAAACTTAAAGTTTCCGCTACTTTAATCCATATAAAATGGGCCTGTAATATTCATCTGACTGAAATCTTCTTGCGGAAAAAAAAAAGAAGTCTTAAATCTTCTTTATGTCCATTTAAAGTGGGCCTGTAATATTCGGCCCACCATGTAATGAAAATGCGTTTCGTTTTGTTCCGCTCGGACCTATATAAACCAACTATGAGGGCCGTCGCATACGAAAATTGGGGTTTTCAATTTTATTTCGAGTGTTCGCTGTTGGTCCTCGTCTTCTAGCTTCGAGCTCTGAGAAATCGAAAATCATGGGTCACTCCAACGTCTGGAATTCTCATCCTAAAAAAATACGGACCTGGATCTTGCACCTGGTAATGTGCATGCAATAACCTCTGTTACTTATTGTGATCTGCCATATAGAATAAGTAGGAGCATGTTTTTTATAGTCATGGACTCATGGTTTGTGATGATTTTGAGGAATCTAATGGTAAGTTTGAAATCCATGGATTTTTGTAGCCGTGTGTGTGGAAACTCCCATGGATTAATCAGGAAGTATAGTCTTAATTGCTGTAGACAGTGCTTCCGTAGCAACGCCAAGGAAATCGGATTCATTAAGGTAAACATGTTGAATGATTGTCTTTTGTATCTCCATGAGAATGGTCCATGATGTTTTCTCACTCTCTTGGAAAGATGATTAACTCTTCTGGTTTTGTTTTCCTTTGTTTGCAGTACCGTTAAAGACCAATGGTGTTATGAGGAGCAATCATGTGAAACTTTCAAGCTTTAAAATTGTAATGGATTTATTTCGATAAGGCTTTTGAGCTGTTGAATCTTTTAGCTTTTTGTTTTAAACTCAATCTTGGTTCTCTACAAATGATTATCATATAGATTTGAGTTTCTACTATTTGAGATTTGTGTTGCTATTATCTATTACTCTGTTGATAGTTGCTTAAGAACCATATAACAACTGTTAAATCCTTCCACTAAGGGACCAAGTACTTTGGAATGGTGGTTTATTATAGATGACACTAGTGGCAATGTGAATCAAACAAAGATATAAGTATAGCTGTTCACAGTTAACGATGTACTTAACGATTTATCCACTTAACAAGACAAGTGACAAACAAATTAAAAGAGAGATCAATGAAGCAAAATTATCCAACGAATACAAAAGTTTAGTTTGAACCAGCAAAGTTATTGAGAAATCAGAAAACACTTCACTTAAGTTTACGCACGTGTGAGTTTGTCCAAAGTCCAACATGTTCTTTTACTTCTTAGTTTCTCTCACGTACGACGAAGACTTTCTCGTGGAAACACGGAGAACCAAAAAACAGAAGAGAAGCGATATGAAACGAAGAAACAAACAAGATCATCGTCCCTTTTGCCTTTAGGGCACAAAGGGGAAGCCTTTTTCACTGGGTATGTTTCTTCTCTAATGATCCATCTTCTTCTTCCCTCTTTCGATTCTCAATCTCACGAAATTACCTGTGACGCTTCGATCTCTTTCAATTTCTTCTTCGATTTCTCTATTCCTAGTTTATAATTGATTGCAATTTCGAAATCGTCCCAATTTTGATTATCGGAATCTGATTTTTCAGGTATGTGTTGAGAATTTGGGGTTTTTAGGTTTTTGGCTCAGAAGAGAGAATCTGGGATCTTAAAAATCGAAACTTTCTAGATGTGGTTTTAGTTCAACTTAGTTGTAGAAGATGGGATCAAATCAAGGTTCTTCCAGGTTAGATACGTTAGAGATTAAAGCTCTCATTTACCGGGAAATTGGGAATCAAAGAGCTGAGAGTTACTTCAATCAGCTCGGAAGATTCTTTGCCTTGAAGATCACCAAATCTGAATTCGACAAGTTGTGCATCAAGACCATTGGTAGACAAAACATCCATCTTCATAACCGTCTTATACGTTCCATCATCAAGAATGCTTGTATTGCCAAATCTCCACCATTTATAAAGAAAGGTGGGAGCTTTGTTAGATTTGGTAATGGGGATTCGAAGAAGAACAGTCAAATTCAGCCGCTTCATGGAGATTCTGCGTTTTCTCCTTCGACTCGTAAATGCAGGTCAAGGAAGTTGAGAGACAGGCCAAGTCCACTTGGTCCACTTGGGAAGCCTCATAGTTTAACTACGACGAATGAGGAGTCAATGTCAAAGGCACAAAGTGCTACTGAATTGTTGTCTCTAGGAAGTAGACCTCCCGTGGAAGTTGTGTCTGTGGAGGAAGGAGAAGAAGTTGAACAAATAGCAGGAGGAAGTCCAAGTGTTCAGAGCCGGTGTCCTCTCACTGCTCCGCTTGGTGTTTCTATGAGTCTTAGGAATGGAGCTACTAGAAAGTCTGTTTCCAATGTGTCTATGTGTAGCAGAAGTTTCAACCGCGAGACTTGTCAGAACAACGGTGAGCTACCTGATACAAGAACGCTGAGGAGTCGGTTGGAGAGGAGATTGGAGATGGAGGGGCTAAAGATAACTATGGACTCTGTTAGTCTTCTTAATAGCGGATTGGATGTGTTTATGAGAAGGCTGATTGAGCCTTGTTTGAGTTTGGCTAATACTCGATGTGGGACTGATCGGGTTAGAGAGATGAATTACCAGTATACACAGCAAAGCAGAAGGCTTTCATATGTATCGATGTCAGATTTTCGTGCTGGTATGGAGTTGAATACTGAGATACTTGGAGAAGATTGGCCTATGCATATGGAGAAGATCTGCTCCCGTGCTTCAGATAAGTAAAGAACAAACATCATAGGTTAGATACATAGCATTTGAGTTTTCTGGTTTGGTTTGCGCTGTTGAAAAAAGTTACTGGGATGGTCCAAGTTTCAATGGAAGAAGGTTTTGAAGAGAAGAAGGGTGGGTCTTCTTGATGTTGTACAAGTTCAGATAATAGAGTGAGATTTAAGTAAGAGTTTTTTTTGAAGTAAACGACATTTTGTTTAGCTGATTTGTTTTTCTCTCATGTGTATTTTTCCTTGTTTGCTCTCTGATGTAAACAAAGTTAATAATGAAAGCAAAAAAGGCTTCTTGAAAAGATTCGTGTGAATATTTCATTTGTCTGGTCAAAGTCACTAAATATTACATTGGAATGTTAAAACCCAAACTGAAGTAAAAAGCTTAAAACAAAAAGCGCAAGACATAATCATACTATGAGACATGTCCAAATGCCTCGAAGACAAACGATCAACTTATTTAAAAAAATGCATGGGTGATTGATTCAATTCACCAAACTGTTGCAGTAAGAGCATTCACTAATAAATCCACATGACGGTTTGGTCCACTGGATATAAACACATTGTCAAACCACTCAAGCGTTCCCCAAATTTCTCCATTTTGGCGTTTTTGAATCGCAATTTCCGCACACCAAATCTTTGTTTCGTCATCAACTAACACATACTCCTCCCAAGAAATCGCCAATTTTCCACAATGATCCGCCGATTTAAAATTTCTATAATAATTAGTAAAAGTAGGCAGTCCTTCCAAACCCTTCAAAGCTGCCCATTCTCTTTTCTTGAGGTCATACCAACGTACATCCCCAAGACTGCAACGGTAGAACACGTTCTCTATCACACAACAAGATGATGGATCCAGACTCCATCCATGATTCAGGCATATGTCTGCCCCTCTCCATTTACCTTTATGCATCTTGTAAGTGACATCTTTTTCCCTAGACCCTACATAGACGGTTCTTTGATAACTTATGCTTAAGTACTCAGAGCCTTTGCATACCTCCTCGCTAGGGATCTGTAAAAACTCCCAAGTTTGAGTCTTCGTATCAAAAATCTCCATCCAATTCATTGAATTGAGATTTTCGCAGCCTCCCGTAACATATATTCTCCCATCGAGGGTACAAGCAGATGGAAACACACGGGCCACCCGCATGCTTGGAGCTTCACGCCATGTGTGAGAACGAGAGTCCATAACCATAACGCTAGACAAAGCGTTATAAGTCTTTGATCCAGTTGCATTTATCGAAGCGTTTTTATTCTCTGATCCACCGCCAATGGCATATATCTCATGACCGACCACTACAAAACCCGGCAGGGCTGCGGAAGTAAAATTGGGAGATGAAATCGGGACCAAAACTTTTTTGGAGCTATTTGGTCCCTGGTAGATAATGAACCAATGTAGTTGTTCAGAATCGGTATGGAGTCGTACGCACACGTAAAGACAACTCTCCGTTCCGCCTAAGAGGATTCGGGTTTGGTAAAGCTCCTTTGAAGCAAGAAGAAAGCGAAATTTTTTGGAGACTAATGAGAGAGTTGGATAATGTAATCTTGAGACGCGAGCTAAGCAGTTAAATACCAAATCATCAGGAAGCATTAGAAATCTTTTAATCGAGGGTTCTTCTCCATATTCCATGGTTGTTGATCACTTTTTTTCTCTTACGGTTGTTGATAGAGAGCGGAAGCTAAATATCGGACGAGAACACAAGATCTCTAGGAGAACTCGGATTTACAAACGGATCTTGCTTAGAACGTCAAAACTTGATGAAGAAGCAATAGAGATAAAGTCGAGATCGGTAGTGATATCGACTTGGTTTTGCAAGCCCTTAGGGTTGAGAGTCCTCCTCTCTAGGCTTTATAGAAAGCTCTCTTAAAACTCTTTATTCAATAATCCAAAACTAATCTATTCTACAACGTAAGGATTCTTTAAATAAGAATCAGAAACAAAGACCCTAATTCTAAAAAGAAGTTAAAAGCCAAACACGTAAAGCCCACATCTTTAATAAAGTCCATAAACTACTAAATCATGAATGAGAAACAATAAAGAGGCTTGGTCACGACGAGGCCCATCAAAGGCGTGAACAAAGCAAAGATGCGCTGCATCAGTTGCTTATTAAGTAAGAACTTGCTTTTTTTAACAAAACAAAAAAAAGTAAGAAATTGTTTTTTGCATAAGCTTCTTTTTGTCTCGACTATTCTTGTCTATATTGTTTATATATAGATTCCTAATCTCATTGGGAGTTTTTCAACGTGTTTGGAAGTATAGTAAGTTTCTAATTTTCTATAACAAAACGTATATTCTCTTCACTTGAAGAATTTACTGATATTCAAAAAAAGAACTAGAAGAATTTACTTTTTTTTTTTATCATTCCTTTTTACTAAATTGTTTTGTTTTGTTCTTTGTGTGCTCTTTCTTCTGGTACAGATATATATGCGGACCTACGTACAAGAAAGGACCCTAAATTTCTAAAATTTTACTTACTGTTATGAGAAAACAATACATTTGGCATATCAATTTTTTTTGTTACAAGCTGTCGCACTGCTACCTGCTACCCTACCAATCTGGGACGCGTATAAGATTGAGAACAAAAACCATATTTTAGCATACATAGCATTTGGTTTGACTCCGTTGGTCTCGTGTAAATTTTCCGTCTTTGTTAACCGTACTGATGTAACTAAGGATTAATATAAAAGACTTGTGTCAACAGTTTCCTTTGCCTGGTAAAGACTCAAAAAGTTGATCGAAGCTAAAGAACCACCATTTTACTCAAATATTACATGGAATACTAAACATAGAATTGAATTAAATCTAAGAGTGTAAGACATGTCCAAATGCACAGTTTTCCCCAAAACTCCTTACATTATATCCTCCTAAAATCTGGAGAGAGGAAACAAAGAATGTTGAAGAATGCCCTGTTTCTTTTAGTAAAAGTGTTTTTTGGCTTCATTTCTTCATTTCTAAACTGAGAGAGTTTCCCAGAGAGCTTTTTCAAATTTCAATGGCGGTTGGCGTCGCACGGCTTGCCATATAAGTTATGTAGATTGTCCATAGATACGAAAACGAGTTGCTCACAAGTGGCTGCAGACAAAAAGAAACCAGACTTCAGTTGATAACCAAAACTCACGATAAGACAAAATGAATGCAGCAAATATATGATCTGTCTTGAACAAAAGGTTAACCAAAGTGAAGCTAAGTTGGAAATAAAGTGGTAGGTATCAATCATACATACCTGTAAATAAACAGGGCAGAACTTGAAAGTAATAAAATCACACAAAGGCCAATACATGACACCATTAAGCATTGTGGGAAGTAGGTCCCTTTTCAATCTAGCAACTATCTCTGAACCATTTTCACCTGAAAAAATAATTGAAAATCAGACTTTGATGTCATCAAGAATAGCTTAGGATCAAATTCTAACAACAATTCTCCTCTCTTCAAACGCCATTTAGAGAAAGAATGTAACATCAAACAACCTGCTCTATAACAACCCTTAAGATTGAAGGTCAACAGGATCTAGAGTTTCAGAAAAATCATACTTTTATATGTTGCTCAAAGAAGAATATATAGACTATAAGAAAGGAACCAGTTGATTATTTTTCATGTACAGCTGAAAGCTTACCCTGTAGGGCTGCATTCAGTGAGAAGAAAACAACATTCATGGCAGGCCCATAGACTGTCTGTCCCATGGCCATTTTCTTAAACGTTGTGATCAAATCTCGTTTTGGGAAGAGACTTGACATGAGATTGAACCAATAGTGAAGTGTAGGACCCAAGATTAATAACCCATATCCTCCCATCCTTGCTGTTCTTACCAAGTCATAAGAATCCACTGAAGCTTGTGGAATTGTCTGTTGAAAGATCAAACAAGTCACACTTTTGTCAACAACAATACAAGAACAAAGAAACGTAAGCAAATATAACAACTCAATTCACATAAAACCCGCTACTACATCCACATTACTAAGAATCGATCATTACTTCTTAATCTAGAAGTAATTCTTGTCCTATCTCAAATCTCTAAAGCACAATGGAGATACAGTGACTTCTACTATTACCATTTGTTAGAAAACACAATGGAATCTTAGGACTGAATCAACAAGAACATAATCACAGAATATCTAAAATCTGATTTGTAGGCTTACAAAACAAAAATGAGATAGATTTTTGAAATTACCTGCGAAGACAAATCGGCTGCTATGTAAATAAGCGAGGACGTGACGGATTTGGTAAGAACCGGCCGAGATTTCACCATTCCCAAATACCATCCGATGAATCCTGCTGTAGAGACCGTCGAAGAAGACGAAGACGAAGACGAACAGAAACCAGAGACACCTGTTTCCTTTGCTTTCCCGAGAAACTGAGGCGTACGATAAAAAGGCCTCGACTGCAATCGCTGGATGTTTCCTCCTATCGGTAAAGGGTCGAGCTTTCCAAAAGGATTCGTCATCGTTGCTCGCTGTAATCGAAAGATCCGAGCGGCGTCGGAAGCAGCGTTTCTAAACAATGCGCCGGTCATTGTCGTGTGATGGCTCCGAGAGTTTTGGGGGTTCAGGGAAGGGTTTTATATATAACGGCGGTGGAGAAGAAGAAACAGAGCTCTGTTTTTTTAAAAAGTTTAAATGCCAATAAATAATGAAACACACAATTTGTATATTTCGCGAGTATAAAGGTTTTTCTACTCGCGTCTCGTACCATTGCAATCGTTCTTCATAAATTAGTTTTGTTCTTAATAAATTAATTAATCATGCCTTTTCTAGATACAGAATTGTCGAGATCTTTCCTAATAACCGAAGTTTTTGTGAAAGCTATAGTGTTACTTAGCACATTGATTATATATAAGCCAACAAATTGATTATTATTTATTATTAGCTAATCACTCAATAAACTCAAAAGCCAAGCCAAATTATTGGAGAAAATAACCTTTCCAATTTCTATGTTAGGCGGAGGAAAGAGTGCCTGAAGGCTGAAGAGCGCGTGACCGTCAAAGGTGGACGGTTCAAAAACCAAACATCCCCAAACTGTTTCTGTTCTGTAGTGTTCTAGGGTTGTTTACACGTCCTGTTCACATTGGTTAGTGTCGACGTCATCACTTCTGACACGTAAAACTTAATTCAGTGACGCTAACCTTTAGTAGAAGCCACGTGTTGCGTTCGTGTCCCAAGTTCCGACTTTTAGCCACTTTTTATGAACTCTTTTATTTTTATATATTTAGTCAAAAAGAACGTAGATCATTGGAAGAGAAGATTCTCTTATTTTCTGTCGGCAATTTTTCGAAGATTCTAAACCAAACTAAACGTAGATGATGTCACACACACAAAAAAAAACAAAAATTATTATCGGTATCACTCATGACTCATGTGTCCACAAAAACTCGAATAAAAAGATGGTCCCTGGTGTGTAAGCTCAGATACATTTTTTATATATATAACATGGACAAAATAATTTTCCATTTAATAGATACAAATACAATCATACAACACATTTTGTTAAGTTATAAGGGAAAAAATTAGTACACATTGCAAATTAACAAGAGACTTGACGGACTCAAACGAGCAGTAAATACTCAATACCAAGTAATCAGAACACCCAAATCGATCCACACTTGTCATCACTTCTGTGTTAATCTTATAAGTTCTTATATTTCTTTTACTGAAATATCAAACAACAAGAAACTTCTATTGTTCAAATGATATTTCGAACCAAGTTTTCATTATCAGGTTTTAATTTTTGTATCATTCGCATTATAAGAAAGCTAAATAGTTACACTGTTTCAGCGAAGAACTGTACACGAGGGATCCAGCAGCAGATTTTTAGTCAAAAGATAGAAGCTGTGAGACTGAGATAGATATATGGAAAAAAACCTAACTTATTCTTCCTGGTCTTGGTCTCTGATCCATTTGGTTGCCACCCATTTCTCTCCTTTGGTCACCGGGCAGCTCCCGTGAAGCGAAGTCTGCAGAAGCATTGGAACCACAGCAAAGAGCTCCTATTAGCATGAACTAATCCAAGGAATAGGAGTCAAGAGAAGAAATGAAATGTGTTCAAACTTTGTTTACCTGATCAATCGTTCCATTTGGAAACACGGAATAAAAAAGAAGACCATCTCCTTTCCGAGGCTTTACTTTCAACCCAATACATTGCTTGTAATCGTATCCGATGCCCATATTAGAACCGTTCTGTTAAATAGAAAGCGTTTAAATGGAATCAAAACTAACGAAAGGGTCTGTATAATAAGTAAGCAAATAATATATTATAAACTGACCTCAAATGGGAACATGGTTTCACCGCCTTCTTCAACATCAGATAAGTACAACAGGAAGGAGGCAATCTGCGTAAATTCAAATGAGGTCTCGGGTTCTAAAGAAAGCTATAAATATGACAGATTTAAGGATTTTACCCTTTGGCTTGATTGTGGTCCATATTCTGTTGGGTTGAAAACATCATAGTGGGAATCATACTTTTGGCCAAGTTCATACCGTAAAATATTGAATGACTGCCAAAAACATCAAATCTCGTACAATTAAAGGGGTGATAAGCACTAAACCAAAGGCCATCAAGCCTACGTTTGCCACTTTCAACATGCCTTAGTTTTACGATTCACATAGATTTGGGAAGTAGAGAATCATACCTCTCCATGGGACCTTGGGATCATCGTAGCTCTTGCGATTTTCCTTTCAACAAAATCCAGAGCACCAGTACTCTCTTCTGAAGCACTGATAAAAGTTCCTGAGCTGTATAACAACAACACACCAGGCAAAAACACTGAGGCTACTGATGAATGTTCGAAACATGAAACTAGAAAGAAAGAAAGACCTTGTTCTAGTGCCCTTAGTGTTCTCAGCAGTTTCTCCTTTCCGGAGAGCCAAAGCAGAAGGTTTCAGATTAACCTTTGCTCTCTCAATAATAGCTTGGCATTGTTCTGCAGTTGCAAAATTCGGAAAATATATAGCCCTAGGTCTCCAACTAAGTACCTGCCAATTTTAAACCAAATAATCCATAAAGATGAAGTACTAAATTTCACTAGTTGACTAATTGCTAAAAAACACAATACTCTCACTCACACTCATGGTCACCACACATGAACAAAAAAACAAAGTTCAATTAGATAATCAAATGCACAATCTTGCCCTAACTAATCGATTTCACCTAATTTGCCAATCCAAACATCTTAAAAGTCAAAAAATTAGCAACAAAATCAGACCTGAAAAGGAATCGATCCAATAGATTCTTCTCCAGTAACACCATGAGGCATCGAGCTAGCTTCTTCTTCCCCATTCTCAACCATATCCAACATTCTCAACCTGGGTTTAACACGAGGCACATTCTGATCCCAAACATAGAACCCTCGATTAGTCACAAAACCAAGCTAAAGACTCCAATCACATCTAAAGAGTACAGAGTAAAAGATCAGAGAGTTTCCACACCTGAGAAAGTAGAGTGGAGCCATAGAAACCGAAGAGGAAACAGAGAGAACAGAAGACGATAACTGTGGCTAACCCTAGCTTCTTCCTCCTGTAGCTCTTCAATCTGCTCTTCATCGAGCCTTCTTCCTTCCGATCAGATTAAGTTTCCGATGGAAATCTTCGCCGGCGTAAACGATCAGATAAGTTTCCGATGAAAATCTTCGCCGGCGTAACGAACCTCAATATCGGGACGCCTTTCGTCGATCCAATGAAGCACCACAAATTTCTATTTACTTTAAAATATATTGTTTTATAGTTTAATGATCAGATCTCGTTGACCAGTTTGTCATTTTCTTCACTGGTCAACAAATACAAAAAAATGCGCCGAATTTATCCTTTTTTTTGGTTGAAGTTTGGTTGCGTAGAGTGGTTTAAGTTTTGGTTCGATGGAACTTGAACGTTTTTGTGATTTGAATTAGGTGGGCTTCTTTTGAGTTGTTTTGCTTCATTCAGGCTGTCGATAATGACTTGGAATCGATCTTAGAATGTAAGGTGGATATGTAGTCCAACATTGAATTGTGTTTATGGTTAAAAAGTAAAGAATGATTATTTATTAATTATATACAGTCAAATTAGAGAGTCTTAAGCCGAGATCAATACATTATCCAACGAAATTTCAAATGAGTTTATTTTCTTAACTAATAGTCTATATTCTTGCAACTTCTTTTTGATAACCAAATAAAATGTGTAACCATTCTACAAATGATTTTCATATAGAGATTTGAGTTTAGAAAAGAATAAGCAAGAAGAAGATTCAAGTAGCCTTTGTGTCGAGAAGAAGGTTCAAGGAGCTCTCTTTGTGGGCTATAGAACTGTTGTTTAAGAAAGAAGGTGACTCATTTAATGTTTGGTTCTTGGGGTTCACAGAGCATTGTTCACTGAAGAGAGATGTGATACTAGAGAGATTCTTAGTGAGCATTGACAGAAATAATAGTAGTACTAATTAAGTTTTTTTTTGTTTGATGAATCTTGTATGCATCGGTATAATATGAGTGGATATGCAAATGTTAAAAAAAATAAAATGAATGGATCTATATATGTTGAAAATCACCCTATGATCCATAACAACGATAAATACGCATCCATAATGTTATAAATGTAAAGGTAAACATCATGATCAAAAAAGTTCGACAACTTGGGCCAATGAATTTCCAGTTGCTTCCGCGTATATATATAAGTCCTTCCACGTCAATTTCTTAATCCCAAAATGCAAACCTTTTTATAACAACCAAATAAAAATGTGCCACTTGTAATTAAATATAAATTACTCCATAAGCAATAATATTCATCGTTTTAATAGTATGCTCTAGAACACAGCACACAAAGATTTGTTTTGACCAGAACATGTTTTTTTTCTTATACCGGAAACGGTAACGTGATAATAAAATTAGGTTAATAATAATATAGATACTAAGATGACTAGATTATTAGCAAGAAATTGTATTCAGTTGTTATCCGTCTTTCTTAGTTGACAAGCAAATATATCAGCTACACGTTGGCTACAGGTTACTCATCCTTACCCATTCATTATTCGCTCATTATAACAATTTCCCACTGATATATTCAAATACAAAATATATAAGACACAAAATAGAATTAATTTATTGCTATTTGCAGACGATGTAAACATTTTTGTAGACATGAACAATTTAATTGATTCTTTACTCATCGTAGACATGAATTTATATTTCAAAAGGGTCTACTATTTCTAAATAATATTCAAACATTGACTCTGTAAATCACATATAAATAAATATATATATTATACACTACATTAATATAATATCTCCTATTTCAAAAAGAAATAAAAGTAGCTGTTGAATTTAGATATTTTTTTGTTGGACCGAATCAGAATTTAAGTTTTTGAATTGTTCCAGAAGAAAGATATTTTAGTATAATATACGGCAATGACGTTTATGTTTGGGCCAAAACTTTGTCTATTTATTGAGAAAAATAAAGCTAAATGGAGAAGAATAACAAAAATAAACAACGCGTTGAAAAAAACTGCAAAAAAAAAGAGAAGGGGGAGGGCGAAATTAAAACAAAACGACGCGTAGTCTACGTAGCCTTCTAAGAAACGGCACAAGTACAAGTCATCTCTATCAATATTCTTCTTCTTCTTCCTCACGCGGTTTTCTTTTACCACCACCAACTCAACACACACACGAATCCCTTAAAACCGATCAGATCAAACAAAAACGAACGAATCAAAATTCAATAAAAAAAAACCTTTCGATTTCTCTCATCCAATCGAATCGAAAATCTTGTTATCTCTTTCTCTCTAACTCTACTGCACTCAGAATCTCTCTGTATAGAAAAACCCTAAGTAGGTTGTGATGTTGCGAGCTTTAGCACGGCCTCTCGAACGGTGTTTGGGAAGCAGAGCTAGTGGTGATGGTTTACTCTGGCAATCGGAATTGAGACCTCACGCTGGCGGTGATTATTCGATCGCGGTGGTTCAAGCCAATTCCAGGCTTGAAGATCAGAGTCAGGTTTTCACATCTTCTTCTGCTACTTACGTCGGTGTATACGATGGTCATGGTGGACCTGAAGCTTCTAGATTCGTTAACAGACATCTCTTTCCTTATATGCACAGTAAGTTATAATCCCACTCTTCCTTCCCTAAACTTGTTTTAGGATTCTTTCTTCTTTTGACTCTTTGACTACGTTTTTGATGGTCAAAACTTATGAGATCTCTATTACCCTGATCATTTCAATATTAAAAGATTCGAATTTTGCTATGAAGTTTTGGTCTTTGTGAACATGTTCAGGTTTGTAAATTGCCTCTTGAATTGATTTTGTAGTCATGTTCTTGTTAGTGAAATTTACAGGATTGGTTTTATGATTGCAGAATTTGCAAGAGAACATGGGGGATTATCTGTAGATGTTATCAAAAAGGCATTCAAAGAAACAGAAGAAGAGTTTTGTGGTATGGTTAAACGATCCCTTCCCATGAAACCGCAAATGGCTACTGTAGGATCTTGCTGTCTTGTTGGTGCAATCTCTAATGACACACTGTATGTTGCTAATCTTGGGGACTCGAGAGCCGTTCTTGGAAGCGTTGTTTCAGGGGTTGATAGTAATAAAGGTGCCGTAGCTGAACGGTTATCTACTGATCATAATGTTGCTGTTGAAGAAGTGAGAAAGGAGGTTAAGGCACTTAACCCTGATGACTCACAAATCGTCTTATACACACGTGGAGTTTGGCGGATTAAAGGCATTATTCAGGTATAACTTAGTTTTGCTTGCCTGCTTGTTAAATTGCGTGTGATTACATAGCATCTGTGATGAAGTTATAATATTTAAAAGGTGTAATCTGATGTTGTTTTTTCTTTTCTCTTTTCATTTATATAAATGGGGGCTTGCAATGTTCCAGGAATCCGTCACACGGGCTCCTGCAACGTTTCTTCCCCAGTGGATTTTGTGCTTTTCTAAGAATTCCCGGTAGTCAGAGCTATACATAATAATGAAGATACATGCTTTTTAGTTGCTTGTGACCTTTCCGTGAATGTTTGAGCTCGTTGTATATTAGTTAGCTAAATCGTTTTCATATACGCTTCTTTATAGGTATCGAGATCAATTGGGGATGTATACTTGAAAAAACCGGAGTATTACAGGGACCCGATTTTCCAGCGACATGGAAATCCCATTCCTTTGAGGAGACCCGCGATGACAGCCGAACCCTCCATTATAGTAAGGAAGCTTAAGCCACAGGACTTGTTTCTGATATTTGCATCAGATGGTCTCTGGGAACATCTTAGTGATGAAACAGCCGTAGAAATCGTCCTCAAACACCCAAGAACTGTAAGTTTTCCCTAAACTCAAGTTTGCTTTGTATCTTCACATTTATGTTAGCTACTTAGTTTATTTATTTATTAACTCTGTGTTCTACAGGGTATTGCCCGAAGACTTGTAAGAGCTGCTCTGGAAGAAGCGGCAAAGAAGAGAGAAATGAGATATGGAGATATAAAGAAAATAGCCAAAGGAATTCGACGACATTTCCATGACGACATAAGCGTTATTGTAGTTTATCTAGATCAAAACAAAACCAGTTCATCGAATAGTAAATTGGTGAAGCAAGGAGGTATCACCGCTCCACCGGATATCTACTCATTACACTCTGATGAAGCAGAGCAACGACGGTTACTCAATGTGTTATACTGACTGTTTGATTATGGTAAAATGGCTGCTTGGGAAAGATCCGAATAGGGAGAAAACTTGTTTACATATTTGTTTATTTGTTTTTCTACGAAGAACTGGTTTTTTTTTTTTTTCAATATTGGAGTTGGATTTGTATATTCTTTTACCAGCAAAGAAGGTCGAAACCCTTTAGTTTTTGGGCAAAGCAGTTTTGCTTTTGACACAAACAATACTTTTGTATGAAAATCTAGTGTGAAACCGTTGAGGACAACTCTTCATATATCAGATTGTTTTTTTTTATGACCTTGTATGGAGAGATTAGTATATTGAATTATTTGTCTATAATAACTAAATAAAAACATTATCGATCACAAACCAAAATAAGCCAACAAAATTCCAGATGTTGCCTAAATTTTGGAAAATATGCATGACAGACATTCGAAACTTCAGATCCAAATCAAACCGAAATTGAAATTTGTCAAATATCTAAACCGAATTGAACACGAGCGGTTTTTGAGAATATGAAATTGGGCAGAGCAATTCAAACTCAAAAATTCAACAATTCCAGAAGAACTTTCTCAGAAAAGTTTCGACGGAAGAAAAAGCAAAACGATGAACGTCACTCTTTTGGTCGCAGACGCCGTTTGGTCGAACATTGAATCAACCGGTTCAGGTACTTCACCATTTTACTACTTCTCTCTTTCCTTTTCCTTGTTTACGACATTTTATTCCGTTGAATTTTCCATCTTTTTCTGCAGTAACCGAAGAACAGCTCTCAATGTCAGTTCTCTCTTATACATAGCTGGGATTCTTTATTTTTCCCGAAAATATTTATTGATTTTTCTTCAGTCGTTTGGTATGATTAGGGTTTATCGATTTAATTTTGCAAATACAGCTTGCAGCTGTTGTTTGGTAAGAATCTTGAGAAAGCCACCAGAATAATCGACAAGAGAGGCGTCAAGAAAATATCTGGCTTACCCAGTGGAAGATCCATCTTTCAGGTTTCAACAGTTCTCTCTGGTTAATAAAAGCAATCATATTTGATTATCTAAGAAGATTTGTTTTTTTGTTTGGGTTTTCAGGTTGTGGGGGAATCTCAGAAGAGAGAAGAGTATCTCTGCTTCCCAGGAGATTACTGTGGATGTTATTCTTTCTTCTATGATGTTGTAAGCAGAGGAGAGCACCAATGTGTAAGATTCTTAATCAGAATGCTTCCTTTTCTGTTTAGAGATTTTGTATCAATGTTACTGACTTGTTATATTCTACTTTTCTCTTTTGGCTAGTGTAAACATCAATTGGCTGCGAGGTTGGCTTCTTCTTTGGGTACATACAACGAAATCGAGGTTTCTGATGACCATCTTGCCTTGATGCTCTCAAAGATCTGAAGCTTTCAATACAACTACATGTCTTAGGCTTATAAGTGCCAGTAACCTGGGAATGATCTGTGTCTTTGAGAATTATATGGATCAAGATTCTTCACATGTTTGATGAACAATGTTGCTTCACCTTTTATGTTTAACTTGCTGTATATAAGTCTTGAACTGCTATATTTTCAACTTCTTAATTCAGTGGAAGAAAACTATGAACTTTGTAAAAGTAGTATTCATGCATAAAACTTTTAGTGACTCGTATACAAAGATTAATTAATCAAAAAAGCGTAGAATGGAAACAAACTCAATGATCAAAGAAAGGAACAAGTGGATTTAGAGTTAGTGTGAAGAAGGGCGGGGAATGGGGTGGACAGAGAATTTCATGTTGTGGTTGCATTCGTTGTGGTCTCCACTGGCGAAGTAGTAAGTCTGAACCTTACGGAGAAGCAACTTGAAGCCTCTTGATGATGAACCTCCTCGTGCAACCAGCTTCTTGCCTCTGGCCACATTGCATCTCTTGAAGCTCTTCATGTCTGGGAGCAAGTAGACGTCGTTCTTCTTCTTGTTACGGTGCTTCGTCTTGGATTGGGTTTGATCATCGTTGTTGTACTTGAAAACAAGAACATCGCTGACGTAGAATGGGGCATGCTTTGCTGTCCATTCTGTGTAACCGTATCCGTTTTTCCATACAGTAACCGCAATCTTTCTTCCAGCCGGTATTGGAGCCGTGTGGTTGTGTGTAGAGCCAGTGATGCTGGAGTGGTTTGAGCCAGAGCTGTGATTGTTGTGTGTAGAACCAACGATGCTTGAGTGATTTGAGCCAGAGCTGTGATTCTTGTGTGTAGAACCAAGTATGCTTGAGTGGTTTGAGCCAGAGCTGTGATTGTTATGTGTAGAGCCAGTGCTGCTTGAGTGGTTTGAGCCAGTGCTGCTTGAGTGGTTTGAGCCAGAGCTGTAACCGTTGTGTCTAGAGCCATTGCCGCTTGAATGGTTCGAGCCAGTAGAGGTGTGACCGTTGTGTGTAGAGCCAGTGGCACTTGAATGATTCGAGCCAGAGCTGTGACCGTTGTGTGTAGAACCAGTGCCGCTTGAATGGTTTGAGCCAGAGCTGCTTCCCCAACCCCAGTTTGTATCTGTTCCGTCGGAGCTCCATCCCCAACCCCAGCTTGAACCACCCGAGTTGGAGTCTGAACCACCTGAACCCGAGCCAGAAGAACCGCCAGAGTTGCCGGATCTCCATCCCCAACCCCCGTTCGAACCGGACTGGCCAGAACCCCAACTCCAGCTCCATGCTTCAGCACTCCCGGAGAACACGAACGCAGTAACCATGAGGACGACGAGTAACTTACGTCCACAATAAAGAACCATCATCGTGTCTTCTTCTTCGTTTTTTTTCTCTCTCTTTTTTTTTTATGGCTTTTGTGAGCTCTTCAGAGTTTAGAGTTTCGGTATTTATAGAGTAATGAGAGTCGGTTCCCATTATTTAGTGAATATAATTTTATTTGTTTTTTTAGTAACAGTAATAGGATTTTTTTCTTTTTCTTGGATCAAATAGTAATAGGATTTTAAAAGTGGATAAATCTAGCTTTAGTTATTATTGTTTGAATTTTGATGAGTCTTTTTTTTTTTTTTTTTTGCATATACGATTAACATTGCTTAAGGATATTGTATATATCTTTAACACACAAAAAAAAAGATATAGTATACATAGTTTTGTTTGATATTCTTTTTATTTTCGCACAAAAAAAAAAAAAAAATCTTATTTATACTATAATGAATCTAAACATCTGTCCACCTTTAATCCAAGTACCTCTCCCAACTACTGCGACTAAATGACCCATTTGCCTAAATGTAGTCCTTTACCTTACTGAAAATAGCGAGGACAAATCAGTCATTCACCGCCCTAAAACACGCTTTGACATGTATTTATCCATTTACTGTTATTTTATCTGTAAGAAATCCAAATAAACTCATTTCTGTAAATTAGGAAACTTCTGAGAAAGTGACGAAAGCGAAGAAGGTTTCGGAAGTAAATATGTCTTCCTTGGGGAGCAGCAAATCCCTGAGGGATGAGATGGAGGTAACAACCGCCGATGTTTTTCCGGAGGTTAACGCCGCCGCTGTGACGGAAAATCTTGATCGGAACGAGCTTGTGCTTGCTGACGGAGTCGTGTCGGCTGAGGAAAGGAATATTGAGCCAGACAATCGTGGAGAGAGGAAGATAGAGAGCGAGTCGCCTCCAGAGGATGATGTTTGCCCGATCTGTTTCGGCTCCTTTACGGTTCCGTGTCGTGGAAATTGTGGTCATTGGTATTGCGGTTAGTCTTTTCATCTTTCTTCTTCTTCTTGATTCTCTTGAGCCATTTCATCTACATTGAAGTATCAAGCTTGTGTCTTTTTGGGATATTTCTGTTCGTCAGAGGTAAATTTGGAGAATTGTTTGGGTTGGAATTGGTTTAGGGTTCCTTTTGGTAGCCAAGAATGATTTATCACAACTGATTAACTTTTGAAAGTGTTGATTTTTAAACCATGCTCTGTTACTATGGAGTGTTGTTTGCAATGTCATAAAAAGATCTGAAAGTTTCTTAAACCGGTTGCTGATTTTGTTACAGGAAATTGCATCTTGCAGTACTGGAACTATGCTGCAATATCTAGGCCTTGCAAGTGTCCCATGTGTGTTAGGCACATCACGAAGCTGTCACCAGAACCATCTTTGCAAGAGCGTCAGGAGCAAGAGGTGAAGGAGGTTCTTGATAAAGTCCGTAGGTATAACCGTCTCTTTGTTGGAGGTCTAACTGGCTTTGTTCAGGTACGGTCTTTTTGATTCATGATTTTGTTTTGCTTCTCTTTACTGTTTCATGCATTTCTTATCTATGTATATACTTATTTCTCCTTTTTATGACTTGGCAAAACCACCATCTTTCGAATAATTCAGAAGGTGCATGAGCTTCCGTTTCTAGTGAAGAGAATGGTGTGGCATATGATGGATACAGATGTGAACAATCTGTATTTTCACGAAGTGCGCATCTTTGCAGTTAAGAACATCTTACCCTGAAATTTACATTTCATAGTTTAGTGTTTAGTTATATCTCTACCCACTTATTCTTGTTGTCATTTGTTGTCTGTACTAATGGCCAAGCAAGACAATCTTTGTAATCATCATAGGAGCAACTAGTTTGTATTTATTCTTGTTTTTAAAGGCCATTGAAAGATGAGAAACTAAGTTTCTGTCGGTGTTTGCAGATGTTCATGAGTACCCTTTACACTGCCGCAGAGTTTAACTTCATTCCAACGGGTAAGTTGCCTCACAAATCAAAAACCAGCAATGAAGGGTTAAACAATCTCAATGTGGTGTGTTTAAGGCTTTTAAGCTTTCCAAGATTGATTTTGCCCTCTTTTGTACAGGCGGGTTCAGAATAGTGACAGTTTTTGACTACGCTGCGATTGCTATGATCCTGATTCTACGCTTAGTAGGGATATATCGGAGGAGACGCCTAGCTCAGCAGGTTAGACATCTAGCAGCTGCAGCAATTGAGCCGGAATTAGAGCAAAGGGAATTGTAACAGACACGTGAATCTATTAAGTCTTGTGCAGTTTGATCCTTGTGGATAAGTTTGGTAGTAGATCATAGAAACCTCGAGAGTCGTGTGCAGTTTTACAGACAATGATATTGCAGACTTTAAAAGTATATACATATCTCCTTTTCTAACAGTGGAAATAAAATATTGATTGGAAAAGATCTCTCTGGAAAAGGATCTTAATCTTTGATTAGATGATCAAAGGGTTGAACAAATGTTCGAAGAGTAGAAGTGGATATTCTAAAAGACGAGTGATGAGTGATTTAAAGATTCAAAAATTTCATAATTATCTGAAATAAAATGATGGTAGAAGAAAGAAACAGTGCCTGTGGTCTCGAAACAGTGAAACGACATCGTTTTAATTTCAAAAAGACACCGTTTCTGTTTTAATTAATTGCTTTCAAATCAGTAGAAGAAGAAACATCGATTGAGCTTTCTACTTGAAAACCATCTTTTCCGATCTATCGAATCGGAGCGGCGAAGGAAGGAGAATGGGTGTCCGTACAATATCTCAGGAGGCATTCGACGATCTGGTTAGGGAAAATGTTGAAGATCTTGGTATGGATCCCTCCGAAGCTCTCGAAGACGCTCTCTACACTCTCAAGCTCCAAGGCGTCGATCTCTTTGGTCCGTTTACATTCTCTCCTCTCTTTTTACTTTCTCCAGAAATTGGCCTTCCTCTCGAACTGGCGTTAGTTCAATTTGTGTGTTTGTTTATGGTACAGGGATCATTACATGTGTTCCTGGAGAAAGTAGCGTTAAGGACAATCCGGTGATTGCTTGTTTAGATAGACTAAAAGAATTCGACAGTGTTTCAATAGACGGACCTCTTCGAGATGAGGTTTTCGATGAGATATCGAGTTTGTTCAAGAATCTCAATGAGCTTTGTAGCAGCCAAGAATCAGGGAACGCTGCAATTGCGACAAAACATGGTGCTGTGGATTTAACTTGCTCGATTTGTTCCAAAATCAAGATATCTACTAGAAGTAATCGTGTTCTTGTTCCTTGCTTTAAGGCTTTGGCTGTGTTGATCCGTGGTATGACTTCTGTTCTTGAATTAGTCGTTCTTGTGTGTTTTAACTTTGATTTGTGTTGATCATGTGTTATTCAATTGCAGACATTCAGAGCACAGAGAGATTCAGGAATTGTACTGGACCAAATATCGTTGTTGATCTCTTAAATGATTCCAGCTCCGATTCTGATTTGTTAGATGCTGGTTTTGCGGTTGTTGCTGCTGCAGCAACTGGTAATGAAGTTGTGAAACAGTTATTCATGGAACTGAAAATCGATGAACTTATTCTGCAAGTGTTGAATAGAGAGAGTAAAACTACCATTAGAGCTCTGTACGATGCTATTTGTGCTCTTTTGACTCCAGATGACTTCCGTGTTGTTGCTTCCCAAGTAAGTATGGTTACATTCGTTTGGTATATGCCACTTTTGACTGCGGGAATGAAATTAAGGGAAAACAGCTATATAGCACTTAGCAAACATTTATAATCGTTGTTTTTTGTGCTTATTCATGGACATGCTTTGAGAATTCAAATCCACTAGACTTTTGCTTCCATGTGTTTCAGGTTTATGGTTATGCACGAACTTTTGCCAAATTAGGGATTGCGACAGCCCTCACTGAAGCATTACAGGCAGGGATTGGCTCTGATAGTTTGGTGTCAGCAAGTACTGCGTTAAAAGCAATTGCTGTCAATGTAAGTCTCCTAGTTGAAATCTCTGTGTGATAACATTTATCTGGTTAGGTTCTTGCAAGTTCTTCATCTGGTTTTGCTGTAAACAGGATGAAATATGTAAATCTATTGCTGAATCCGGTGGAATAGATACACTTCTTCGGTGTATTGATGATAGCGGTGAGCAAGGCAACAAAACTGCTGCTAAGACATGTTGTTCCCTGTTGTCTAAGGTGAGTAGCTTCTAATATGCCCTGCAGGCTGCCTCTGTTGTCTTCATTGCCTTTGGTTATTCAAAATCCTTCTTTAAAACTCAGGCTTTCAAGTATTTTCCGCACCATATTAAGGAGTAGCTTATGTTCATGTGCTTCTAATAAATGCATGTTCTCAAATTTTAAGCTTTTCCAAAGCCTATTACTGATTTAGATTAGCATTGTAACCACGCATGATAAATGTTTATCTAAAATTTGTATTTTGATCTCTAGTTGGCAGGAAGTGACTCTAACAAGAGTACCATAGTTGAGAAGCAAGGTCTGGACAAGCTAATCACACTCGCACTACGATTCTCTGATGATCCTCTAGTCATACAAGAGGTAAGTATATAAACCAAACGAAAACCCTCTTATGACACTATGTCCCATGCGCAATTTTAAATCTTCCTGTCTAGAGAAGATACTTGTGACTACAGGTCACGTCTTTGGCAGTTTTCCACTAGATAGAACGTAATGTCGTGTGAAGAATGTTTCTTGTAGCATTAGGGTCTGAGTGCATAATCCTTGTGGTTGATCCAAGATATACTTGATTGGTTCAGGTGATGTTGATAATCTCTATAATCTGTCTGAGATCACCAGACCACGCAGCCAAGGCTATAGAAGCTGGAGCTGGTGATCTAGCGGTCCAAGCAATGAAGAGGTTCCCAGTAGCTGCTCAAATGCAGAGAAACGCTTGCAACATGATACGGAACATTGCTGTCAGAAGTGCAGAGAACAGGTTTTTGCTCTGTTTCCAATTCTTGTCATCCAACAATATGCACATATCGCAAACTCTTTTATAATATCAAGTTCTGTCTGCATGCACACTACAGAACTATTCTGCTTGCTAATGGAATCGAGAAGCTGATAAGAACTGCTAAAGCCAACAATGAGACATGCAGAGCCGCTGCAACTGATGCACTGAGAGACCTTGGCCTTGATAACTACAATAACTAAGGTCAATCTTTCTCCATTGGTTGGTACTCGCAACAACCGGAATGAATCCAGTTTTTTTTTTCAAAAATTTCATAAACAGTTTGCATTGAGTTCTCTCTTTTGGGTAGAAGGCATTCCGATCTAGTCTTTTTTGCAACGATTGCTTTTGTTCGAATGCTTGAACATGTAGTAAAATTGAAAGGAATTGATTGAAAATTTCGGTGAAAGGTACTCTAAATAGTAAAAAAGTAAATAGAGAAACAGAGGCTTCACAATGAGAAATTTTCATTCATTCACTAAAATCATTCGTTTAGTCAATGAATTTCCTTTATTTAGAAGAAATCGATTTTAGTTTGAAACAAGGACAAAATGTTTGTTTGACTAAAGGGAAGAGAAACAAAGACAAAATGTTCACGTCCATGGAATGATCGAGCTCTAGAAGAGTGTATTGGGAATATTAAGTACGGATATATGTTTTTAAAAGATGATTAAAAAAAAAGTTTGCAGCAAAATCGTCATGTGGATGCGCATAAACAAAAACTTTAGATAGTAAAAATGATGGGCTATAGTGATGATGAGTGCAACTCTATCGGTTTCAGCTTTTAGGTGAAGATCTGACAAGCTAGCCAACAATATCTCGACATTTGTGGTAACTTGTTTTTCTTTTATTTTCCGTTTTTAAATGCGGAAACCCTTTTTATATACCGAAATAGAAAGTAAATCTTTTTAGTGGTCATTAATACATGGAGGTTCCCATGATTAGCCATAAGCTTGTTTAATGCGAGTATATGTTTCATCAGCTCCGTTTCAGGACATATTTAAGGGGCAAAATTAATCCAGTAGCCAAAAATGTACATATGTAAGGGACATATTACGATATTAATATATAGATCCACTAACAGAAAAACTAATTGTTAATTTAAATTATTTCTATTTCATTTTTCACTGTGTTTGATTAAATTAAATTGGGATATAAAATCAATTCAAAATCTGTTATTTTAAATCTCATACCATTCTAGTGCTATATTTTTGAAAACTTAGATATTTTTAGTAACTGTTCTAGGCATAAATTTAATCAATTAATATTTTCATATTTTTTGCTATACTATTTACAATAAGACATATAATAAATCGGAAAAAATTAATGCATAATATTATGGAGAGATAAAACTTACTGAAAAATAAAGAGTAACAAATCACATAGTTTATACTAATACTTTGCCAATAAAAAGAAAGTTTATACTAATTAAAATATTATTTTCTATACTAGTCACGGTAAAAAAAAACATTTCTAAAAACTACAGGCCCCATTGTTTGTCAGAACGTTGTAAGTAGAAAGGGTAAATCCGTCATTTCAAACTATCTCCCATGCTTTGACAAATCACAATTCAACAGTTCACAGAAAAAGCGAAAACTTCTTCTATCTCTCTCATCTTTCTGTTTTGTATAGCTTACTTCAAGCTGTGGTTTAAACAGAACAGAGAAAGCTGTTTCCTTTTTATATTGACAGAGAAAAGGAAAGCTGATAGAGAGAGAGACAGAGAGAGAGAAACAGAGTTCAAGATCACGAGCCTTCCTTCTTCTTCTTCTTCTTCATCGAGAGCGATCAAAGGAACAAAAAGGATCTCAAGAAACCCACTTGTGTTGTTGGTTAGATACTTCACGGGTCTCTGAAAACGTCTCTTTCTCACAACCATAACTTGATCACCCAATACTCCTTTTCTCATCTTAAAGGCTCAAATTCATCCACGTCACACCGTTGTTCATTTCCTCTGATGTCTTGGTGTCGTTAGATATTGTCTCCCAAAAAAGAAATCTTCTTGACACAGAGATTGAAGTCGCAAAGAGACAGAGGAAAGAGGGGGAGAAAATGGATCGACCAGCAGTGAGTGGTCCAATGGATTTGCCGATTATGCACGATAGTGATAGGTATGAACTCGTCAAGGATATTGGCTCCGGTAATTTTGGAGTTGCGAGATTGATGAGAGACAAGCAAAGTAATGAGCTTGTTGCTGTTAAATATATCGAGAGAGGTGAGAAGGTCAGTTTATTTTCTTCTTGTTTTTTCTCCTTAGTCCAATTTTATTTTATGTTTCAATTCACTAGGTTCTTGAATTCAAAAGAAATCATTTTTGTGTGTTCATCATCCAATGAGAGATGTGTGTTTGGTTACTTTATGGTTATGAATGGTTTAACCCTATAGATTTACAAAATTGATTGATTTTTATGGAAGACCAAATTTGCTCTGCTTTGCTTTATGACTTATGTTGTATAGTGTTGTTTTAAAGGCTCTAGGTGTTTCTTTTGTTATGGAACGTGGTATTAATGGTGGGACTTTTTGTATTTGTACAGATAGATGAAAATGTAAAAAGGGAGATAATCAACCACAGGTCCTTAAGACATCCCAATATCGTTAGATTCAAAGAGGTTTGTTTTCAACTCTCTTTTAAGCTGTTTTCTTATTATTAACATTTTCAGGAAAAAAAAGGAATTCTATAATTTAATCCTTAGGATTGCTTCAGGTTATATTAACACCAACCCATTTAGCCATTGTTATGGAATATGCATCTGGAGGAGAACTTTTCGAGCGAATCTGCAATGCAGGCCGCTTCAGCGAAGACGAGGTTGTTCTCTCTTTTTTTTCTTGCTTTGATGATTAATCGAAGATTCAAAATGCTGAGGCTAATATATCGTTTACTATCATGTAGGCGAGGTTTTTCTTCCAGCAACTCATTTCAGGAGTTAGTTACTGTCATGCTATGGTAATGAAAAATGCTCTCTATCAAATCAATGCTTCATCCTCTGTGAAATTCAGCTGACTTAAGAAGTTAAATTTTATGTTGTAGCAAGTATGTCACCGAGACTTAAAGCTCGAGAATACGTTATTAGATGGTAGCCCGGCCCCTCGTCTAAAGATATGTGATTTCGGATATTCTAAGGTATCTTTGAAAACATTTCAGAAACTCTGAGTTAGTTAGTATCTCTAAGCTTTGTGTTTTCTTTTTCAGTCATCAGTGTTACATTCGCAACCAAAATCAACTGTTGGAACTCCTGCTTACATCGCTCCTGAGGTTTTACTAAAGAAAGAATATGATGGAAAGGTACTCCATTTTCATAGTTCCCAAACTAGTATGATAACCATATCTTATAGAAAGAACAATCTTTGTATTTTTATCCTCTGATTATAGATAGGGGAAACATGCTTTCTCTTGATGAAAGCTCACACAAATAAAACAATCTTGGCTCTTCAAGAATTTTGGTGAAGAAAGCTATTAAGAGTCTGATTTGTAAACTGATAATTCTTGAGTTTTGGTTGAATTAGTCAAATGCATCCTAATGTTCTTCTTTTTTTTCAGGTTGCAGATGTTTGGTCTTGTGGGGTTACTCTGTATGTCATGCTGGTTGGAGCATATCCTTTCGAAGATCCCGAGGAACCAAAGAATTTCAGGAAAACTATACATGTGAGCCTTTCACTTTCTTCATGCTTCAATAGTTGAAAAATGTAATTATGGATTTTATTACTTGCTAGCTAAACTATCTGTTCTCTTGTGAAAATATTTGCTCAGAGAATCCTGAATGTTCAGTATGCTATTCCGGATTATGTTCACATATCTCCTGAATGTCGCCATTTGATCTCCAGAATATTTGTTGCTGACCCTGCAAAGGTAAAGGAAGGATCATGAAAGCTGCATTTGTTGATTTATTTGTGAATTTTCTTTATAGTATGACTGAAAAGAGAACTTTGCATTTTGGCCCTCTTGGTTGGTTTCTTGGCAGAGGATATCAATTCCTGAAATAAGGAACCATGAATGGTTTCTAAAGAATCTACCGGCAGATCTAATGAACGATAACACGATGACCACTCAGTTTGATGAATCGGATCAACCGGGCCAAAGCATAGAAGAAATTATGCAGATCATTGCAGAAGCAACTGTTCCTCCTGCAGGCACTCAGAATCTGAACCATTACCTCACAGGTGAGACAACACAAAACATAAACTTTTCGATTTCTTGTCTTTTTTAATGCTTCTCAATGTTTGAAAAACTTATCATTAATGGATAAACAGGAAGCTTGGACATAGATGACGATATGGAGGAAGACTTAGAGAGCGACCTTGATGATCTTGACATCGACAGTAGCGGAGAGATTGTGTACGCAATGTGATACTATATATCTATTTGCATGGTTTCTGCTACAAAAATGTCAAACAAAAAATGTTGAAGAATAAGATTAAGATGTTTTGCTTGCTATTGAGTTGGCCCAACTTTGTCTCAATGAGTACACTTTGAATCTTTGATATGCAAAAGACTAAATTTCTAAACAAAAGTGAAAAAAAAAAAAAAAAACATTTTCATCAATCAGTATTTTATCTACTCTCTCTAGTATTTTTTGTTTGTTTTTCTAATAATACTAGAAACAAAATTGTTAAACTAATTTGGAGAAGTTGACAACTAAACAACATATAGGCTATGCAAAAGATAAAGAAATCGATATTCTGTAGTACTATACAGATTAAAGTGGGTACTTGATAATATCAAACTGAAGTAAATAGATGGGGCATATCTTGAAGACTTGAACTATATGGAAATAAGATGATATTCCCATTTTCACAAAAAATACAAAAACAGCATAAATGTAGATGGAACACATTCATTAATAATTTAATATGCATGTTATATGTTCAGAAGGACATACGTACGGTAATTCGCTTTAAATTAAAAAAGATGCTTATTCACGCATCTTCGTTTTTTTTCTTTTCTAAATATTTTTCGAATAATAAATTGATAATGAACCAGTACTTGATAGTTGTTCTTGTTCATTGAAATTAATATTATTCCTACTTTAAAAAATACTCAATGTTTTTAATTTTTTTAAAAAAAGGAAGAAGAAAACAAGCAGTTACAATTTGCAACGTTTTTATTAAGAAAATGGAAGCATGCATGGTTGGTCGACCTATGTGACAGTGTCTCTTGTACTGTAACACAACGTGAATGATTTTGAGTTATAGATGAGATATGTCTGCCTTAGCAACTGATATCATTATTGTCTTCTTATCTTCGTTATTTTCTTTTAGTTTCAAACTATTTTGTACCATTTATTTTACCTATTCACTCTGGATATAGGCATAGTGGATAAATAACATTATTAGTATTTTTTAAAATAAATTCTATTTTGGATTGGGAAAAATATTACTGACACAATATGGCTTTGGCCGATAGACAGGAGATATGAACGATTTTGACAAGATTTCCAAAGACCGTTGTGGTTTATGTTTCTATTTATGTTTTTATACTTTCACTACGAAATTTTATACAATTTCAACGGAATTTAGTTTTTTGGGTAAAATTATGACAAATATGTGTCGGATTTAGCGAAAGCATAATTTTTGTTGTCTCAATGTGAAAAAGATTTACAGAAAAATTTGAAATAAAAACTTGTACCAAAATAATCATATAAATCCATTGTAATTTCCGATAGATTGATTTGTCACTAAAATAAAAGTAATCATCAAGTATGATCTCCTCATTGCCGTCAGACTTGTCCAACGGTAGCCTTTTTTGCCATTGCAGAGTTGCTCATTATTTCCGTTCCGACACTTAATCAAGTAAATTCTGATTGTTATTTGTTAGTTTCTGCATCCAGATGGTGATATTCATAACAATCAAGTACATTATTAACTTGTTTTTTTTGATAAAAAAATAATTGACTAGAGTAGTTTGAAAATGACTAATTATTTATGGTGTGACATTGGCTTATTCGACATAGTGTGGGGACTGGGGAGGGATCTCTATTATGAGGATTCGACCATTTGTCTTGCTGGTGAGTGTTTCCATACGAAAACGATTTTCGACAAGCTAATGTAGACCTAATTCAGTTCATGTTACATTCTTTTTATTTTGGTATGTTAAATCGAATCCTAAACTAATATATCCTTTCAAAGTAGTTGAATTTGGCTTTAACTTTCCAGTTTGTCTGACAAGTATATTTCACTCAAGCTAAGTCAAGTGTAATCATATTTTTGGTGAGATAATATTTCTTATAGTTGAGACGAAAACCTATATATAGTTGAGACGATGATTGTTTTCTAATTAGTTGAAAGTTGAAACCACTTCTTTTCACAAAAATAACCCAATGCACTTATTTGAATCTTTAGAATGATATACATCGAATATCTATGATTGGAAATAAAAGTCAGTGTAAGAACTTGAAAGGTGTTTTTAACAAGAAAAAAAAAAAAGAACTTGAAAGTGAAAAACATTAATAATAAGAGGAAAAAAGGTGAAAACATTAAAGTGCCCATAGAAAAGTTGAAAAACATTATTAAATACCAAAGAAAAAAGTGAAAAAATTATAAAATTATAAACTCAGAATTAGGGTGTGAATTCAGATTACCCCAAATGCACACATCTCTCGTTTTACTGGATATTGTCGGTCGTGTGGAGGAGATAGATAGAGAGTCCCGCGTGAGTTAAAAGAATTTCGTCCTTTGGGACGTCCAAAAGCCACACGCTCCGAGAAACAGTTTTTTTTTTTTTTTACCAAAATGATTAATGTGTAATTGTGGAAATTTACTTTTTTGGGAGAATATGACTAGCTAATTTATCACACATTCAAATTTGTCACGTACCGAAAAAATAAAATTCCCATCAGAATTTTTGTTATTCATTTTTAATCCAATCTGAAAGCAGAAATAAAAAGGAACAAAATTTATCTTATGTTCATTTTTTTTCTCTTTCCTTCCTAATTTTTCATTTTTTTTCTTAGTCTCCAAAAAATATAAAAATAAGTAAATAAATTGAAAACTCATTTGGAGTGGGGACCGCATCAATGATAAATACAAGGAATGATGAAGTGAGAGTTAAAGAAAATCAAGATATTAAAAAAAAAACAGAGAAAAATGGTGATAAAAAGGATAGAGCTGTGTATAGAGCTAATGAAGATAGGTATGGAGTTTGTAGTGGTGGTGGCTGAAGCCGTCCAGATTGTTATGCGGCAACACCTCAACCACCGTGCTCCACCTCCTCCGCCTGTCCTCCGCCAGGGTCTTCTCCCTTATACCGCTTCTTACCCTTCTCCATTCCTATTTGGATTTCTCCCTTGAATACCTTTTTCTTGTTATGAAATTATTCTGCTTCTTTTCTTCTTCTTTTTTTTTGTTCTCTGTGTAGATATTTAGATCTTATTCTTCTTAATTCTTGTAACTCTGTATATTGCTTAATTTCTTCAACCAGATTTGCAGCTCTCTTACAATTTTTAATAATCAAGTGAACAATTTGGTTGAAGAATACGACGTGTAGCGGAAATAATCTGCCCCTAAGTCCAGGTTCAACTAAAAAAATTGTTGGTTTTGCCATGTTTCTTCATGATGATATTTTAGTACTTCACGTCAAGTTGTTCAATTAATTCTTTATACAAAAAAGATGATTTAATTAATTATTATATCATAATCTTGATTAGTCTTGGAGAGATGCCTTGGTGTGCTAGGTTTGAACATGGGTCGTTATATCGGTTAATGTATACTGTCTCCATAGTGAGTAATTTGGCAGTAGCGCAATTGACTTATCTTGGGGTTAATCCTAGTCAAAAATATCTCCTTCAAATCTCCACAGTTTTATTAAGATATTTCTTCTATATATAAGAGTTTCCCAAAAATATATATATATATATATATATAAGAAACATGTATGTTTTTTGTTCGTATACTTCTTGCATTATCATAATCTGTTTTTTTTTTTCAACCTTCATTATCATGGTACATATCCCTTTCACCGTGGCCCGTGAGAAAATATGTATGTTTATTGCATATATGTCCAAGTTCATCGAATATTTAGTTTTTCACGGTATGGTTGAAAAACTAAATAATCGGCATTTGGAATTGGAGTGTTTTAGTTAAGAGTTAACGGTTTTGTCTTGTACACGTTAAATACCAAGAGCTGGTCAGATGGGAACAGACTCAATTATTTGAAGTTGGGAGAGGAGATGTTACATAAACTTAATCAATGCAGTTGTAATGTCTTTCTCAACTAATTACATTATCTTTTTTGCTGCGAAACATTAAATTTTAGTTGAGAGTGTACATGAGACTCCTATATTAAAATGAGTTATTGGTTTACGAGTTGACTCTGCTAACATTAATCGGATCAGATTGACAATTTAATATATATACAGACATGTAAAACGTTAAATATAACTAATCACCGTTGGAACATTATAGAACATACATAAGAGACTGACTGACTGAGTAATTTAAGATTCTTCAAAAAAAAAAAGCGTCTATAACTTCTTCTTTTTTGGTATCAAGTGCGTCTATAACTCGCCATTACGAAATTGTGCATACTAATAACTCATCTATGTGTGTCTACATATTTCCTGAGAATATTACTTTTATATTTCGCGAGTCACGTAAAAAAACATCTCACATTAATGAATTAGTTGGCTAGCAGTATACAAAACATTTATGTCGTTATCAATTACAATATTTTTTGTTCATGTTTCCCGAGAATAATTGTTGAAATTAACACAGGAAGAAACATTATTAATATGGAGTATTAAAAGTGTTGCGAATGAAATACCTAGGCTAAGCAGGTCAAAATGTAATGTCATAGCTATTATTATATGTTATAGTAATATATATATAGTCTTAATTGAATTTAGTTCTGCTTAAAAATAATTTAGTTATAGACGCGAAGTCATATCTGCAATTCCAAAAGAAGACGGCAATGCAATATTAATGACGGTGAACATGGATGAGAAATGAGGCTGATTCAGTTTTGACATAAAAGACAAAATAGCTCTATCCATGCTCTTTTTTTTTTGTCGGATCCATGCCCTTTTCAATAATAAGGGATAACAATTTTATTCTATTTTAAATGGGCTTACTATTGAATTGCATGAGTCACAAAAGTTTACACAAGCCCATTATTAGGCCCAATAATAACAAGTTCATAATTAGATAATGGGCTAGATAATTTCTAAGGTCTTTTTTAGGAATTGCAAGGTTTCAATATCAATTAGAGGTTTTAGAAGAAGAGAGTATAATTGTGAAAAAAAAAAAGAAGAAGAGAGTATAAATCTTGATCGACCATAATAAGAAGTTTGTAATGTACAAATTTATACGACCTCATGTAACAATTCATTACCCTTCAAATTTTCTTCTTCTTTGTTTTTTGGATATAGCAAATTTGTTCTTTTCTCATCTTCTTCCTCGAATTTTGTTCTTTTTCATAGTTTTACTACAATTAGTCCAAGACGATGCAGTTGCTACTCATATATAGAATTCTTCTCTCTTCGATTGAGATCATTAGTAGCCTGCGAACATTGGCGGTGGTGGTGATGCGTATTGGTGGCCGATGAACGGTGGTATGATGAATTCATCGTCACTTGGAGCTGGTGCATGAGCCGGAGGGGTCTCTTTCTTTTCCACCGGTGCTGGCGGTGGTGATTGGACTGGTGGGGAGTTGATCTTGGGCGGTCTTGGCGGAGGAGAGTAGACTACTGGTGGAGATTGCGACGGCGGTGGAGAAAAGACCGGTGGTGGCGGTGAATAAACAGGTGGTGGTGGCGGGGGGGAATGAACCGGTGGAGGCGGTGAGTGAACAGGTGCTGGCGGCGGCGGCGAATGGACTGGGGGAGGCGGTGAGTGGACTGGGGGAGGCGGGGAATAGACTGGAGGTGGTGGTGAAAAGACAGGCGGTGGAGGAGAGTGGACAGGTGGGGGTGGGGGCGGAGGCGAATACACCGGTGGTGGTGGAGGAGAGTGGACTGGCGGCGGGGGAGAGTGAACGGGTGGAGGAGGAGGTGGTGGGGAGTAAACTGGTGGTGGTGGAGAGTTGACCGGAGCCGGAGGAGGGCTGCGCCTTTTCGTCACTGGAGATTGATCGTAAGGATCATCTGGTTGAGGTGACTCTTTTGGTGGTTGTGGTTTTTGAACCGGCCGAGATGGAACTGGCGATGGTTTGTCAACCGGCGTAGCTAAAACTGGCGATGGTTCGTGAACAGGGGTTGTTGGAACTGGCGATGGTTTTTGAACCGGTGTAGTTGGAACTGGCGATGGTTTTTGAACCGGCGTAGTTGGAACTGGTGTTGGTTTGTGAACCGGCGTAGTTGGAACTGGCGTTGGTTTGTGAACCGGTGATGGTTTCGATGGAGTAGAAGAGCCACCAGCGCACTTGTCCTTGCTACAATCAACCGGGCGGTTGATCACAACCGCACATTCTTGGGCGGATCGTTGCTCAGGTCGAGAAGCCAAGCAATTGCGTGTGTCATCCAACGCAATCTCCTTGCGACTACCACCTGGAACACAAGAACCTCCTTGTCCACTGAAGTAATTGTAAGAATAAGTCAAGTTCACCAAATTAGGCAACTGGCAAATGTTATGCGGTACAAGTCCGGTGAGTTTGTTCCCGGAGATATCAATTTCCTCCACGCTCGTTAACCCGACAAAGCTAGTCGGGAGACGACCTATGAACGAGTTCTTGCTTGCATCGAAAACCGTTACATTCGATAACTTTCCGATTTCAGATGGGAAACAACCTCCTAAATCATTGTCCATAAAGACAATCTCGTTGAGATTCTTCATGTTTCCGATACTCTTAGGGATACATCCGGTGAATTTATTGTTAGCAAAAGTCACAACCGAGGCCGGAGATTCCCCTAGAGATTCAGGAATCACCGAGGTGAATCTATTGTCGTTCAAGAAAATGGCGTCAAGTTCTTTCTTGAAAAGCTCAGGAGGGACTTGACCTTCGAAATCGTTGAACCTAAGGTCGAAGTATTTGACATCAGGCCAAGAGAGAACGACGTTAGGGAAAGGTCCAACGAAACGGTTGTTACTAACATCGAATTCGTGCATTAGCTTTAGCTTCTCAAAGCTTTTAGGTATGATCCCACAAAACCGGTTTGAATTCAAATGGAACATTGCAACATCTGTCATCAAACCAAGCTCAGCAGGCAAATGCCCTGCGATATCCGCACCGTTGAGGTCAACACCAGCTACAACCGTGACATCGGAATCATCAAGAGCTGGCGCACAAACCACACCGGTGTAGCCGCACACGTGTGGGCCATGCCAGTTCCCCGTGGTGTTAAATGGGTCTGAAAATATGGCCTTTTTCCAAGCCTGAAGAGCTATATAAGCTCTCTTAAGCCTGGTGTTGGCAAAGGTAGCCTTGAGATCAACCTCGTATTCGATATCATCAGGAAGTTCGCCGTTGTCTGGTAACGTTAAAAGTTGTCGCTGCACAATGAAGGCAGCTTCTGTATCGGTTAGGGCAAATGAGACAAAGGAAGAAGATAAGAAGGAGAAGAATAAGAGGAAGAAGCAGCAGCCAAAGGACGGAGGTTTAGCCATGGCTAAAACAAAAACCTTGGAAAAGACCCAAGGCTGCTTATAGAAGGGCATGAGAGGGTTCAAGGACACAAAGGTGTATTATTAATAAGCCAACGGTTTTCATTTTGCAATCACCAACGGTTTCCCTTAACATACTTTGTCTATAATTAGGGACAACTCTTGTTTTTAAGGATTTTGCTTCAGATCCAGAGGATATATTATCAAGAATAGAAATTGTGGTTAAAGAAAACAAGAGAGCTAAAGCAGAATCTCTAAAATCAAAACCGGTCACTATTATAGGACACAGCCTTGAAAACGAGTGGTTGTTGATTCATTACCGAACATCACGCAATGACAGAAACCCTATTTGTCTCACTATTTCACGTGTGCTGCAAGATACCTCCCTAAGGTATTAGATTACAATGTTTGTATGCAAATTCAAAGGAGTCAAGAAACAAACGATGGTAAATCCATTGTTTCTTCACATGATCCTCAAAAGATGATCTACCTAGCTTTCTGATATACAATCTCTTCTCTGCTTCAATTCCCTTAAACAATTGACTATTTCTTATTTCCTTTACTTACAAGCTCATTGATCAGTCACATCAACCTAATCGAGTTCCAAGATCCTTATGATCCTCTTAAATATATGTATGGATGCTCATAGACTATGAAACCTCGCAAAACAGTTAAAAATAGGTCCGCTAATACAGATCCTCAGGCACATCCTACATGTCAATAAGTTTCACTCTCTTGCATAAAACGTGAATCAGATTGATAATCGAACTCACCATTGGTAAAAACGTTATATTTTACTACAAGACAACAATTGTGTACCATGTTTCTAAATTGAATTTCTCTTAAAAGTCGCATGAAAACAAAAATTATTTACTAATAAAAGAAATTCTAAAATTCATAAAAAAAAACATTGTTCAAAAAATAAAGACATAAGTATAGTAGATAGATGTTATATGAATTCAAAAGAATAAAATTGCCATAAGATGCTAATACTATCAGATAACTTTTCCCCTAGTTAACATTAGACAAAATTTAACGAAAACAAACACCAATCCTATTTCCATATCCCATTGGATCCCTTTATAAGGAAGGCTCTCTTTAGCCTCACGCTATACAACAAACAAAACCCTCTCCACATTCGTAACCACACCTTCTTCTATTTCTTTATCTCTATTCATAGTATTTCATCTACACTTCCTAATGCTTTCACGTTCTGGGCTTCACCATCCTTACCGGCACAACCTGAGAATATGTAGCAGCCTCTTTAGCAAAACTTCACCAGTAGAAGTGAAATTGTTTCGTATTTGTTCTTTATCTATATTTACCTGATCCTCCTTCAATGAACTATCATCGTTATTTGCTTCTCTTTCTCGTTTTTTGCTCACCTCTCCCTTCTCTTCTTCTTCTTCTTCTTCTCTGAAATTCTGCCCTGACGCCTCTGTAGATATACAAGAAAAACCAATGGACGTCAGAGTTTAGACTTTAGACTTAACATAATTTACTACGATCCATCAGGCAGACGATCACACAAGTTCTAACAAAAGATATTCATGTGTGGTCGGGTGATCAATAGACAGCAGACCAGATCTCATACATGTCCTTCATTTCTCTGAATCTCCTCAAGTCATATCAACTCTATGTTTATGCAGCAAAGACTTATAAATCCAGTGCAGTGTTGACTCAAGGACATATTTAATCAAAAATTTCAGTCTAGTATAGTCTAATTGGGTACCAAAAACCAGAAGAAGAAAAAAGACAAAAAAAGGGAAGATGCCAAGAGGATTTAGATTAAACTAGGCTAAGCAAATGTTACCTGAGTGTTTGGTTTCGTCATGACATAACACATCTCCTTGGACAGTAGTTCCCATGGTGTAATTTCCGTTGGAATTTTCAGGCTTATTTCTCAATGAATTTCTGTGAAAACGAAACTCAGATGAAGTCTCCAAACAAGATTGTTTCTTTCCAAAGTTAACCTTCTGCCAGCAACCATTTTGTAGGACGGTAAACTGCAAACAAGGATGTTGTAAGTTCCACTAAAAGATTAACAAACTAAATGAGTTCACAGAAGAAACAGTAAGTAACCCCGAACCTGATCAGCTGATTTATGAGAGTTAGACTGCACATCACGAGTTCTAGAAAGTCTCTGAGTCCCACCTCCAAGCAAGGAGTATAATTGCCTAACAAACGAGCTCTCTAAATAATCAAGATATGAGTTGTGTTTCTCATTCGTCCAAGCAGTACATTCATCCTGCAGAAACAAACAATAAACTTTAGGCAGGAAGAATTCAATAAGACTATAAAGAGTGGGACTTTTGTCAAGAAAATAAACCATCACAACACGATCACGAACTCTAATCACTCGAAAACTAGTGTAAAGCTAGGATTTTTCGATTTTGACCATTGGAATGGTTTTGATTGATACAGGTCAAGGATTGTTAGTTAATAGATCTCAAGATCATCAGGCATCAAATTGCCTCGGCGTCCAAGACTTGTTGAACAATCGAAATCTTCTGCTAATAAGGGCAAGGAAAAAGAAACCCAAACAATCTCATTTAGTTGGACGGTCAGATTTGCTTGAAGAAGACAATTTTTCGACATTTGGTAGAATCAGAGATGATTAAAATTACCAAATCAAAACAAAATTAATGAGTATGCTCCTATACTCATATAGAAACAGATCTAAAGCTAACATAAATTAGTTTCCAAATCGATAAGAACAAACAAAGTAAACCAGAAGATATTTTTTCCCTCTTTAACTTTGCCTTTGGATTACGAAAATATCTAAAATCACGATTCGACAAGGAACCAAAAAAAAAAAAAAGAGATTTTTATTCTCTCATACACGAATCAAGTTCATATTCGACGAATCTCCTACATATCGAACCAAAAAAAACTATCAAACGAGACATGGTAAATAAACAAATTGCGAGAGGAAGATTTGATATGATACCAGTTTGGAATCAGCATCAGAACGAGAGGTCTCAGCCGTAACACCGGAATCGAGCGAGTTCGAAAGAGTCGACTCGCTCTGAGATTCAGCCGACGCCTCCGAAACATCGCGATCCTTCTCCAGAGAGACAATATTCACCGTGCAATCATTCTCCATCGTTGCTTCTCCTCCTCTCCGGTGCTTTAGAAAAGAACTGCGTCGTCTCTCTTAGGAAATAAAAATGGTTCTTCTTCGAAAGAGCCAAAGAAGAGAGCTTTAAGAGAGAGAGGAATGAGAGAAGAAGGAGATGAAAAGGAAAAAAAGAGAGAGACAAAAGGTCCACATGGCGTCGCTTTTACACGTGTCATAGTATTGCCACGTCATCTGGGTCGCTAATAATATCTCCGACAAATATCAGCCAGATATTTTTTTTTGGAGCTCAAGGAGAAGGGAGGTTGTGTTAAATAAAAATAAAAATGATCTTTTCTTTTGTCAACTTCTGATGATATATAGATAATGGATGCTCTTTTTTATTTTGGTAGTTTTGGTTTCTTGTCTTTTATGTCATTATTTCGTTGTTTTTTTTTTGACTTGTAGATTTTTTATAAGTTAAATTAAGATCAGATTTACACGAGGCCTCTTTAGCAAGTGGTATGATCACATGAATATTTTTTTGTTTTTTTTTTTTGTAAAGAAAGACCAGAATTCGTGTGAGCCTCTCTAGGGTTTGGTCTTACATTTTCTAGAATATACATATATATGGATGATGGATCAAATTGGCTTCATACGGATTTTGTAACAAATTTTATTAAAGAATGATGGATGCTTACAAATTTCAGAGTTTTAAGGTTAAGTACATCCTTCCTTATCAGTGAATTATTGGAGATGAGACAACTTCGTCAGCTCAAACATAAGAGATTCTCGAGAAAATGTATTTAACATTAGTTGGTCAAGCACGCAATATACTCGTCACAAATTATGTAGGTTAAGTTATAAAATGGATAGAATGAAGAAGAGTCTGAAGATGCGGTCTCAACATGATATAGTTTACTTCACGTGTCATTTTTGTCACAATTGCCACTATTTAACTAAAAAGTACAAGTAATATGAAAAATGAAAATGAAATGCAAACATGTTAAGCTAATTTTTATGGTCAAATTATGAGTTTTTTTCCTCATTTTCTTCCAATGCAGATGGTACAAACCATGGTATCTGGATAATTTTGTAACATCTCTAATATTATTTTTGTCAACTCGAATTAAAGAGAAAAAAACAACAAAAAAATATTAATAAAACAGTTACTTAACTTTCATTAAATATCATTTGAATTTGGATAATGAGATTAGTCCAAGAGAAATTAAGTATCATTATCTAAAATATAAAATGTTGATAGGATAAATTCGAATAAACAACTAATTAAAAAATTAGCCATTGGTTTCGCAAATATCCATTTGCGCTAAGAGACATTTTGCTGACGTGGGACAGTGGTTGCTTCAAAATATCTGCCGCTTCGTTCGTTACAAACGAAAATATCTGCCCTTTTCTTTTTACAACCTAAAACAAAATATCTCGCGGATAATAATAGTTTTCTAATGTAGACCACTTCTTCATATCCTAATGTAGACCACTTTGCTAATGGTTGGATGAAATGTATTATCTTTTTATAATCATATAGACTCCATCTTTAGAGATATGTACAAATCCATCGAGATTTTCTTTTTGAGATCCTCCTTTCTTGAACTCTATATAAATTTTGTACATTCTTATGAATGATAATCATAATATAAAAATTTACAAGTTCTGTAGTAGAATCAGAGTCTATATGAAAAAGAAAAGAAAAAAAACTAAAGATAGATCGATTTTCCAAAGTTTGGAAATAATTATATTGCCTCCACCGTCACCAACCGCGGATTCTCTCATTTCGGTGAACATGTCAAACATCAACCAATTAGCAATAATTAATCATCTCATGTGGAGCCAATTAATAAATATCAATAATCTCATGTGGAGCCAATTATGTTTTTCTAGATTCTCTATTTTAGTCTTTAGGTATAACATATATGTGTACATGTCCATCGAGATCATTCTCCTTAAAGTCTTCCTATCTCCTTAAAGTCTTCCTATGTACATTGTTACGAATAATATACAACTCTATAAGCTCTTGATAGCTATTACAACATACGACATTATTGTTATAATACAGCCATATTGATATAAATTTTTTTATTTTTTTTGTAATCCTATGGGGCTATGTGCCTATGCCTAAATCCTAATGCATATATCTAGTTGGGGTAGAGTAAATGATGTATATGTATATAAGTAGATTACTGGTTTTTTCTTCTCTGCAGTCTAACACTAACAATGTTCTGGTGGGTTTGAATCTCTTAACAAAGATGTTTTTCTTAAAATCCTATGTTCTGGAATGTTGTTAAACCTAGCTAACATTATCTAATTCCTTTAAAAATGTGATATCTACTCACTCGTACGTATACATGCATGACCAAATTTCACGTAATCTTGTTTGTGGATATTGATTTTTTTTTTTTTTTTTTTGTGTGTGTGTACCCCCTGTTTTTTTCTTTCTTAAATCTGTTCAATATAAAATTGCAAGACATGTCAATTGACTTGAAAACGGTTAACCATGATATTTGTACGTCATTGTTCTAGAAAGGATCATTTGAACTTTTTTTATACCATGTTTTGGGAATATTACTAGTAAATAAATTAAGCATGACATCCTCATCGTATAATCCTTGTAGTTGTAAGTTTTTGCACTGTGTACACACACAGGTTCCATTTTTCTCGTTTTGCTTAATCTCCAGTTAATAATTTGAGACATATTTGTCATGTCTTCTATCTGCGACTATTTTTGGTTTGTTACGTCTCGACTTTTCGTCTTTAGTCATAGTAATGCTACCATTTTGTGAACTTCATGAAAGAGCAAACCAACCGCCCACATATACAACTGGTCACCGCAATACATAATGACATCATAACTGAAACACTTAGCAACATAATTGTAATACTTGCTTGATAGCTTGACATAACAAAAAGAACTAAGAAGTGCTCATACTTGTACTTTTGGAACATCATTGTAATACTTGAATATACACATCCTAAACCTCTCACGATGGTTACATAAATTTGACGCGTACACTCTAGTGATATGATTCATATCATCATATCCTTAGTTAAGAGTACAATTCTTTCGACCAATTCCCAAAGAAGCCATAGAACTAACTTAATCGGTTCTCGCCATATAAACAAATAAACACTACGAAGTTACAAACACACACACACTAAATAAAAGAAAGCAAAGAACAATGACTGAAAATCACATTAAGAAGAATGAAATTATAATATTTTTGTTTGGTTAACCATTAGATTCAAAATTTGAATATTCTAAATTCGCATCTATTTTACAAAACTGTCATTCCTCTGTACATCACATCAGAACAAACAATAATTTCTCAAGAGGTAATTATAAAAAAATTAAAGGGATTATTATCCTTAATCATCATGATTCAAACATCAATTCGGTTCGCCGGAGAATTGCTTCACCGAACAAGCAACCACCTGAGCCCATTGCTTCAACCTCAGCTTCATCGTCTCCGGATCATCACCTTTTCAATTTCAATTCTCCACCGTCAGATTTTTTAAAAAACACAAATACTAAGAAAATAAAGAGGAATCAGAAAATTCAAAATTCACATACCTTGATCAACGATCGTCGTGCTGGAATTGCTGTTTTCACCTTCCGATGCGATCGACGAAAGAGACGAAGTCCGTGACAATCTGCTACTATACTGTTTATTGACGGCGCAGTATAAACCAAGAGCTGGAAGAGTTTCCGAGAGCCTCGGATCTAAATCAGGCGAATCCGGCTCGAATCCAAATCCAAGCTCGATGCATCCCTTGAGCTCTTCTAGATCTTCGTCCGTCACGCTCTTACTCCGACCGAGTCGGCCCAATGATTGCTTCCCCTTCTTTCGAAGCCAAGCTTCTTCTCGATCCGCGTCCGGTGACCATGAATGTTGTTTTACTAGCGGTCTAGGCGGTGCTTGAAACGGCGCGTTGCGTTTTGACATTATGGTTTGTGTTTGTGGAGTTAATCGCTCTTCCTTCGTTTGTGTTTTAATTTCATACTAAAAAAACGCGTGAAGAGCACTTCGAATCTTTATATACACGTATTTAATTTACTCAATCACCAAAAATGTTAAAATTCTAAAAGTGCCCTAAACTTTATACCATATTTTCAGATTTCTTTTAACTTTTAGTTTGACTAAAATTGTTAGCATGTGTTTGAGATATATAACTATTTTTTAATCATAAATGGGAATATTTCCCTGATATTTGAATTTGAATTATTATTTACCTTTTTACCAGCAACGAAGCAATACATTTTACTTAGTTAGATGTCATCATGATGTCTAGGTAAATAAAATTGTTACATTTATATTCACTAACTTCTGCAAATATATATTTATGCTAAAACAGAAGAAATAAAAAGATGAGGACCAAATCAGAAACATTCACAGATTCTGTGTATCAATTTATAAAAATAAAATACTTACATAGTAGAATCAAATAGTGACATCGTTGACCGCGGCAGAAGAAGTAAAAATGGAAGTTACCAGAGAAAGAAAGAGACTCTGACAAAAATAACCAATTTGGGTCAACTGGTTCCGGTCCACAGCTGGTAACATTTTTTAACAAACGTGGCCATTAAACTAACATAATACTAATGTTTTCTCATACTCTTCTCTATCAATAATTATAATTATTGGGGTTGGTGTAGTTGAAATTATACAAATTCAATAAAAACGATTGGAGTTGTCATGTTCATTTCTACTAAAATAATAAAGTCGTGTTATTATTTCAAGAAGAAAATCGATTACATTCGAATATAAATCATTGGATGTTTCATTAAACGATTACCACCAGCTTCGATGTGTGTTTATGTAATTATTACCTCCGACAAACTAATTAAAAAAAGACTGATTACATTGTTTCAACTAAATTGTTTACTCTCAAAAAGATATTTTCTTTTAAAGAGGAAAAACAAAGTTCCTTCTTTTAGGTAACTTAATAAACTATTATAACCAAACGTTGAGGATTCAACGATTGAAACCGTTCACACGTCTCGTCCTTTGCGAGTGACTTTCTGCTAAAGTAAACCACAAGCTGTCCACATGACTACGACAGGCTGTGTCCATGGCGGAAATAAAGAAGCTTTCTTTGTTGCGACTTAACCTTCGTAAGCAAAGTTGGAATCTTTTTCCCACCCAAAGTCTTCCTAGACCATGATTAACCGGTTCACAATTGAATTGGAACCGGTTTTTGGATATTGACTAATCGGTTTTCTATGCCGTCACCAGTAATCACCGCAAGAGCAGACTCCATTCTTGAAATGATGAAACCGGTTTGAATCCCTCACAATGATCTCTCTCTCAGTGATTTTCGATATGAACTTGGTTACGCTATGGCAATCGCCGCATACCCTTAGATTCTTAAAAATCCGAATCGTTGTCTTTGCAGGAGTGGCGATAAGTGCAAATGCAATAGCTAATCTTTCACTATGACTCATGAGGATATGCTCTTTCTCGTCGTCTTCAACATCCTGCAACACAAATCTATGGTCCGGTACATACCCAATCATCTTCAGTTTCGCTTGTAATGCCGTTAATTCTCTGTACATCTCTTCATACATTGGATGCGTTTGGTTTCCCGTGTAAAAGACTTCGACTTTGTTGTCTACTTCCATTGAGCTCCAACCCGGTGTCTTCCTCAAACCTTTGCCATGGGCTATTGAACGTATTTCATCAACTCCTTCCCATTTTCCAGCACTAGCATACATGTTTGACAATAGAACATGATACCCGACATGCTCAGGTTCAACCTCGAACAAATGTTCAGATGCGATCTTGCCAAGATCAACATTCCCATGGACTCTACAAGCGCTGAGAAGAGCTCCCCAAATGGATGCATCAGGCTGAAGCGACATACTTTTTATAAACTTCAACGCGGTTTCTAACTGACCAGCTCGACCATACATATCTACCATACAACCGTAATGTTTCAAGCTCGGTGTTATCCCATAATCCGTTTGCATCATCTCAAAGCACCATTGACCCTCGTCTACTAACCCAGAATGGCTACAAGCCGATAACAGAGTCACAAATGTAATGTGATCTGGCTTCACTCCTTCATCCAGCATTTCTTTGAACAGCATCACTGCTTTCTCGCCATGCCCGTGAAACCCGTGACACGCTATTAGGGTGTTCCATGGCACAGAGTTGACTCTTGGGATTTGATAAAACAAAGAGAGGGCATCCTCTAGTCGTCCACACTTTCCATACATATCAGCAAGGCTTGTAACAACAAAAACATCCAAATAAAGACCGTTCTTCAAGAGACGGCCATGGAGTTTCATACCTTGACGCAACGCTCCAGCCTGCGAACAAGCGGGCAAAACACTCACCCAAGTCCCTTGGTTAGCGGCTATTTCACCTTCTTCCTCCATTATGTTATACATTTCAATTGCTTCACTAGCAAAACCGTTTTGAGCATAACCCGAGATTATGGTATTCCATGAAATAACATCTGTATTCGGAAGCCAATTAAACACTGCTCTTGCTGAATCTACAAGGCCTAGTTTTGCATACATAACCACAACAGCATTCCCGATGGTAATATCTTCCAAGAACCAGCCTTTCCTCAAAGTGAAACCCTGCACAGATCTACAAGCACGAATGTCCCCTAACTGTGATAGTATAGAAGCCAAACTAATCAAAGTAAGGCAATCTGGTTGAATTCTACTCAACCGCATCTCCTGAAACAACGAAATCGCTCTAAGCGGCTGCTCATTCAGCTCGTACGCCTTAATTATCGAATTCCAAGAAATCAAATCCCTCACATACATCCTATCAAAAACCTTCTGGCAATCCCTAAGCCTACCAAATTCAGCATACAAATCAATCAGCTTGTTGGAAACAAACAATTCGGACTCCAGACCATGTTTTATCGAGTATGAATGAATAGTAACTCCTCTATTGAAATCACCGGCTTCAGTGCAAGCCGAAAGGAGACTCACAACGGTAACTGAATCCATAGCTCTCAACCCATTAGACAGAGTTAACGCCTCTTTAGCATTTCCGCTTTGACAATACCCAGAAATCATTGCATTCCAAGAACCCATATCTCTTACAGGCATTTCATCAAACAGTATACGTGCATTCCCCACAGCTTTATATCGAGAGTACAAATGAATCAACGAGGCAGCAACATAGACATCCCACATAAACCCAAACTTCAAAGCCAAGCAATGAATCTTATTCCCATCAATCACAGTCCTACAAGCTTTCAAAACCGAAGGAAAAGTCCTGTAATCAGGTGTAAGTCCAGAACTCAACATAAAGAGACTAAAACACCTAATCACTTCTGAAGAATTTCCCGCACGGCCATAACCAGAAATCATCAAATTCCAAGCGTATACATCTCTGTTCTGGATATGATCAAACGTGTGCCTAGCCAATGCGACATTGCCAAGGTAACAATAGAGATTAACAAGTTTAGCAGAGATACAAACATTTTGGATTTGTTTGGAGACAACGAGACGTGCGTGGAGACATTTGGCTGATTGCAAATTAGTGCAATATCTGAAAAGTGTGTGAACATCATCAATCTCTTTACTTTCATTCCCATTTTTCCAACAGTCTTGCAAAGCATTTGCAGATGCTGAAAATTCTCTAATAACTGATCCGATAGATTGCAAAACTCGTGTAAAGCGCCCACCTTTGCAGGTTGGAATTTGTCTGGGAAGTGAAAAGGTTCCAAATTTCATCAAATTTTCGAGGGAAGAAGAGAAATACTCAGAGAAAATCTATACATTTATATATATACCTCAACATACATGCAATTCAGGTGTCTTGAAAACTTTCGACGATTCCCACCAAAAGGTTTCGGTTAGCTTAGAGAAGTAGAGATGAGAGACTAAAAGAGATGGTATAATCGGGTTGGTGATTTTCGACGGTGAATTGAAGAGTCCGCCGGAGGGTTTAGCGACGGCCGTCAGCTTTTCTTCTTTGATTGCGGTTTGTAATTTAATTGAACCCGGTTTGGTTTTGTAAACCGTGCGGTCTAAAGCACTAAACTTTAAGACGAGTAAGATTAGAGCCCAATAAGGCCCAAATAGTTTGGTAGCTTGGTTAAGCCCAAATATATAGCCGTTGGCTAGACGCCTAGACGGAGTTTTTTGTACTGACCAATAGAGAATGGCTTGCAAGAGGGAAACACATGATCTGAACCAAAAGTATGTTTGTTTGTACACTTGAAGCGTATTTTTAGCATACGTTTGCTCAAGCAGGGCCAATAATTGACAATAAAACCTTCGATCCACGTGATTTGGATTGCGTGTTAAGAGGTGCAAAACAAATCTTCGTGCTCACATTATTCGGGCTATTCACTTCACATGCATTTGACTATGACAAATGACAATAGTTCTTTTTAAAAAACAAATCAAAGGAATAATACGTTTATTAGACTTCACAATCTTGCTATAATGGTCCCTCTTCAAAGCTTAGAGAATTTGTAAGATAACAAATTAAGATTGATTGTATTTGGGTAATAATGACTACCTCTTTTTGGCTTTTTCATTTATATAAATACTTGGAGTTCACCTCCTTACAACAACTTGAAACAAATCATGGAGCTTAACTCCTACAAACATGGAATCATGGAAAAGTGACTTTAGTGGAATACTCCACATTATTAGCAATGAAACAGAAATGCGAGAGACTTAGTCAAGTCATGACCAAGTCCTTAATCGTATCTTGGATTGGGCTTGCGCAGACGTTTGGGCCGAACGTTGATGTTGGGCTGAATGTCCTCATCATGCTATGCCTCATAACTCATTCCTCAAAGCTTTCTTCTAATCATAATTTATTTGTTTTTTGTTTTTTTAATTTGCATCGTGAGGTCTTCTTTTTGATCCAATCAATGGACCTCTTTCTAAGAGTTCAACTACTCTTAACAACTTTAGGTCTTCTAGACACATAGAAAGTAATAAATATATATGGGCATGACACTAAGGTTTCATTCTTTTTCTTTATTGTGGTTTAGGTTTTTGATCTAATTTTGTTATTGTAAGAATTATTTTGTAATTTTGTTATTATCTTACCATGGAATTAAGAAAAAGTAAATTTCTTCAAACTTACCCTGTTGTTGCAACTTACATATTAAACTCTCTCTTTTTTGTTAAAAAAAGGTTATATATCTTTTAACCTTCTAGGATTTTAGCCTAGCTGAAAAAAAGTTACACATTAAACTTGTTTTTGTTAACAACGTTTTAGCATTTCGGTTGTGTGTTGTTTCTTCCGGTTGTTATAGTTTCGTACTTTCGTTGGTTTTGAGTTTTGGATTCTTGAAAGGTGGTTATAATTTATACATTTTGTTTCTACACGACCTTAAAGAAGTAACTTCAATTAATTAAATCTAATTCGGGAAAGAGCACGTCTCAAAAGAGTCGTCGAGTCCCATGTGAATTCTATATGATAACATTAAACAAAATCACGGTTCCATATTTGTTTAATACTAGTATGTATTGCAGAGTAGACTTTCCTAATCCAGTAGATTCTTAAAGAAAAAATAATATAAAAAGATTGAAAATAGAAATAAAAGATGGGAGACACGAAGGGTCACTTGTATTGTACCGAGTCCAAATGTAAAGAAGTCTCAATAATGGTGTAATAAAATAAAGAAGTTGAAGACAAGATCACAATCACCATGTGAAGATCAACACACAAGATCATAATTTTATTGTATGTTTGCTTCATTTCAACTTTTTTAAATATTGTTAAGAGGGCAGGCATTGAGTGCGCCACGTGGCAAATGACCATCCCTTTGTAGGTGCAGCAAACGTGATAAAGATTCCGGACTGTTCACCCATTCCCTTCTTCCATTTGTTTCTTATTTTTTCTTACAAATCTTATCGTATCATAATTTTTTTTCCATAATGCGCTCCCTTGAATGGAATAACGTTGGTTATTTTGTTTCCAACCAAATTTTCATACCATTCGATCAAATAGGTGCATCAACTTACAAGAAATGAAAGTGTGATCCCTATTTTATTAGGTAGCTAAGTAAGTGTTAGTGAACACTACGTTAGATTGTTACTCAAATAACGGATCAACGAATCTCGTATTCATTACTATACTGCTAATGAATGCATCAATTTTAATTTTTATTGGTTATCTATCCTTAAAAAAAAGTTATAAGAATATTTTGATAATTTGTTCCAAGATGTAGTACTAGTAGTAGTACTTGGTCTCGTAAACGACGACGCCGTTTAGGAAATCAAACGGCCAAAAATGCTTCCACTTTGCGAAATTTTATTGGTGGGAAACGCAAATGTATCGATAATGATTTAAAGAAAAAGCGGCGTTTCTAATTGGACCACGTTGCCCAATCTCTACGGCTCACGCACGATCTGACGTCAAATTGGCATAATACTATAATAACCTTATCGAGAATAAAATAATAGTCGCATCCAAACAAAAGAAACCAACCCTTTTATATCACGACGAGTGTCACGCCATGGACACTTGTCCATCTCTCTCGCTCTGACCCCTTTCAGGTATCTTTTATTTCTCAAAGAGGAATTATTGATTTTCCATTTCCAAAGAAAAAAAATAAATTCGAAGGTCAGGAAAATTAACAAAAAACTTCCTTTTTTTTTTTGTTAGTTTGTGTGACTGAGCTGCTTCATTTTTTTTCTTTCTTTTTTTTTTTGGTTTGATGAATCGATTTTTGTTGTCTATTACTGATTGGTTTTCTTGTTCAGATTCACTGATTCGAAGAGAATCATGATTTTTTTTTCCCGCTGAATAATAAGCATATGATTGGGTGTTTTGGAGATTTGTTTACTGATTAAAAGGAGATTCCTTTCCATTTTCACCATTTGCTCTGTTTGACTTCATTGTGCTTATATTTCATTTAGATCTTTTGTTTGGGTTTAGCTTTGGAACTGATAAAAATCTGATTTTGTCTCACGGCTTTGGATTTGGTTCTTAAATTTTGGTACTTTAAAACTGGATAAAGATCAGTGCTTTTTTAGATTCTTCGTTTGTTGATGAATTTATGGATGTATGTATAATTAAACCATAATCTCTCTGCTTGTTTGTTTTCTTATAGGTAAATATCCAGAAGCTTGATCCTCCTAGTTGTACGAAAGCTTGAGTAATGGGGTCTAGATTAAACTTCAAGAGCTTTGTTGATGGTGTGAGTGAGCAGCAGCCAACGGTGGGGACTAGTCTTCCATTGACTAGGCAGAACTCTGTGTTCTCGTTAACCTTTGATGAGTTTCAGAACTCATGGGGTGGTGGAATTGGGAAAGATTTTGGGTCTATGAACATGGATGAGCTCTTGAAGAACATTTGGACTGCAGAGGAAAGTCATTCAATGATGGGAAACAATACCAGTTACACCAACATCAGCAATGGTAATAGTGGAAACACTGTTATTAACGGCGGTGGTAACAACATTGGTGGGTTAGCTGTTGGTGTGGGAGGAGAAAGTGGTGGTTTTTTCACTGGTGGGAGTTTGCAGAGACAAGGTTCACTTACCTTGCCTCGGACGATTAGTCAGAAAAGGGTTGATGATGTCTGGAAGGAGCTGATGAAGGAGGATGACATTGGAAATGGTGTTGTTAATGGTGGGACAAGCGGAATTCCGCAGAGGCAACAAACGCTGGGAGAGATGACTTTGGAGGAGTTTTTGGTCAGGGCTGGTGTGGTTAGGGAAGAACCTCAACCGGTGGAGAGTGTAACTAACTTCAATGGCGGATTCTATGGATTTGGCAGTAATGGAGGTCTTGGGACAGCTAGTAATGGGTTTGTTGCAAACCAACCTCAAGATTTGTCAGGAAATGGAGTAGCGGTGAGACAGGATCTGCTGACTGCTCAAACTCAGCCACTACAGATGCAGCAGCCACAGATGGTGCAGCAGCCACAGATGGTGCAGCAGCCGCAACAACTGATACAGACGCAGGAGAGGCCTTTTCCCAAACAGACCACTATAGCATTTTCCAACACTGTTGATGTGGTTAACCGTTCTCAACCTGCAACACAGGTGACTAAAGAACCTAAGCTACTACATTTTGTAGGAAATACAATCATCTGAAAAATATTAGACGTAGCCTTCATGTTTTAAGATAAGCTGGTTTTGGATATGCATGTATGTTTCAGTTATCTGAGCATGACTTGTTTTTACTTTTTTCGCAGTGCCAGGAAGTGAAGCCTTCAATACTTGGAATTCATAACCATCCTATGAACAACAATCTACTGCAAGCTGTCGATTTTAAAACAGGAGTAACGGTTGCAGCAGTATCTCCTGGAAGCCAGATGTCACCTGATCTGACTCCAAAGAGCGCCCTGGATGCATCTTTGTCCCCTGTTCCTTACATGTTTGGGCGAGTGAGAAAAACAGGTGCAGTTCTGGAGAAAGTGATTGAGAGAAGGCAAAAAAGGATGATAAAGAATAGGGAATCAGCTGCAAGATCCCGCGCTCGCAAGCAAGTGAGTGTTTGTTTAAATTTTGGAGATTAAAGAAACCTTAAAACTGTGACCATGTTATTTACTTTTTCACTTTCTTGCTTGACAGGCTTATACGATGGAACTGGAAGCAGAAATTGCGCAACTCAAAGAATTGAATGAAGAGTTGCAGAAGAAACAAGTGTGTCTCGCTTCTTCCCTATCACAATTAAGAATCTCGAGATTTTCATATTTTCTTGAGGTTGTATTCACTGACCAAATGTTTCATGCAGGTTGAAATCATGGAAAAGCAGAAAAATCAGGTACTGTCTTGATTTGAATATCCTCTATGGTTGTTGGCTAGGCTTTTAACTCTCACTCATAATGAATTACACTTTTGGACAGTATTCTAAGCTTTTGAGTAGAATAGTGTAAGCTATACCATGAAGTGAGACATATCATCACATTTTTGATTTCCCACTCTGCATAAAGTATTTAAGATTTGTGAATATGTTGCAATGCCAATTTGGATATTTCATGAGACTAATCTGACGAGCATGGATTTAACGGAAGTTGGCTCATTTGTTGTTGCAGCTTCTGGAGCCTCTGCGCCAGCCATGGGGAATGGGATGCAAAAGGCAATGCTTGCGAAGGACATTGACGGGTCCCTGGTAGAGCTTATAATGGCGTCTAAGGAACCCAACAAAGCGCCGAAGTTATAGAACAACTCAGAAGATAGAAAGCTAGCTTTGTACGTAGTTTAGGCAGGTTCTGTGGGTGATTGTAAATCTTGAAGTGTGGCGGATTTGACAGAGATAGATAAACACATATCTGTTCTATTTTCCTAAATCTTTTGGTTTTATCTTCCTGATGTAATGGATCTTTATCATTTGTCTTGAACATCTTTGTGACTTAACCAGAGTGAATTTATCTTGTATCTTGTCTGCAATTTTTTCTTTAGCTCATTTGGGCCCAAGTCAACACCTTTATTATAGAAGAGAGTAAACATCAAGTTTAGCATCAACATCTGGTAATCCAACTGGGCGTACAAAATTAGATACACATACTAAATTGGCAAAATTCTTGCAGATAGCATCCCGCTTCAGGATAAGGTGCATCAACGTTGAACAGATGATACTTGTGAAAAGTCTCTGGAGTTGAGGTGGTTTGATACCATCGGACCGTTATACTTCGGTTTAAGATCAGTAATGAGACATCTTCTAACTGTGTTTCTTGAACAAGATGCTTTCAAACGGTTACTGCCTTGGATACTCATGCACAAGCCCTTCTGAAACACTCCTTGCTCTAGCATGTCCGAACAGCTTGCTAACAATAGCCAGGGAAAATTTGGTAACAGTTGCGAGCCCCAAACTTGTAATCACGTTTCCATCTATAACAACTTCGGCTCCTTCGATCATTTGTTGATTCATAGGCTCGTCTGACTCTGAAGGATACACAGTCGTTCTCTTCTCCTAAAATAGGATTCCAATTGTTTATGGCGTTTGTCCATGTATATGACAAAGAAAAGAACAATAGTTGTCTTCACCTTACCTTGAGTAAACCATGTTTATGCAAAACGGTAGATGAAGAGTTGGTAGCTCCATATATTCGCCCAGATTCATGTTGTTCCCTGAGCAGTTTCTTGAGAATTTTGGACTTCTGCAGACGTTCTGAGCCAGTATGGCCTCCCTTGGGAATTTCCATCAAAGAAAAGAAATCATATTACTCACCATGGAACAACCAACAGTTGTAGTTTGTCTAAAAGCTTTTCCTAAGCGCATTGATTTGACATGGCATATAAGTTATACTGAAACATGTACATAGCAAGATTTATTTAAGAAGAAGTAAACTAGCGAAATGGTATGAGTTTATTATGAGACTAGGACATGCAGGGTTTTGCTTAAAGCCTTACCGGAAGAATGATTAGATCATATGATGACTCAGCAGCTTCACCAATCAATTTGTCAGTGATAATTTTGGTGCCTTGGAATGCCGTAATCCGCAAAGATCGTTCAACTGATGAAACCGTGACATCTACTTTGGCTCTTCTAAGAACATCTGCAATTGAGACCAGTTCAACCGCTTCAGACCCGTTGGCTACCGGGATAAGAACCTGGATTTAGATGCATCATTAAAACAAGTTTCTCAGCTTTCAAACTAAAATGAAATGTTCTTAGAATCAGCTAACTTTTTCATCTTTCAAAACTAACTGAGCGTGAAAGGAGAAGGAATGGATAAAAGAAAAAACTCCATAGGTATAGAAGATAAAACCAAGATCAGTTCTCATCATATATCATGAGATTACATGGAAATGCATTGATCATAGCTTCATGCGACTTACACGAGGTGTGTGGTCTAAAGACCAGTCAATGCTATTGAACTCTTTGTTCTTAGGATTCTGGTAACCATCACGCAGAAGCTGGAGAAATGATTGGAAAAGAAGACTATGAGAAGATTGTTGCATATCGAGAAGGATAAAGAAAAGCATGATCCAGAAAAGTATAAGTGAATAGGATATAGACCAGAAACTCTTCAATTGACTTGGCTGTGGTTTCTCCGAAGAGCTGCTCCGCCAAGGAAAGAGCAAACTGGAAAGAAGTGCCGGGTCCACGGCTAGTTGTAAGCTCCCCTGAAATCTGAATGTTTGTCTTAACAGCCCAGAATGTAGGAAGCTTCCCGAAAAAAGCAGGATGTCCCGTTGTCTTGCACGATGAACTACACCAAGTTTAGAAATCAAAACATGAAGAGAAAAGATTAGTTACTAGATGACATCAAAGATTTTGATTTATACCCTCTTTCTTGTCAAAAGTCCCCATGGAAGAAGAGTAATAGCTGGAGCCATGGATATAGCCCCGTATAACCGCTTATCTTCAGCTTGTCTCTTCATGATCTTCTCGAGAATTTCACAGTCTCTTAACCTAACAGCACCAGGCATGCCTCCCTTCACAATTTGTATTTCCAGACCATCCAGAAACAAATACACAAAACCATTAAAGTAAAGCTCAAAGACTGTCCTCACTTATAGTTTATGAATCAGCAAAAGAGGAACTTACCGGCAAAGCAACTAAATCATAAACTTGATCAGCACATTTCGAGATAAGAACATCAGCAAGCAATCTGGTCCCTGAGGATCCTTCAACCTCTAGCTTCTGCTCCACAGAAGCAACAGTAACATCAGCACCAGCTCGCCGTAAAACATCAACTAACACAACAGCTTCTATTTCCTCCGTCCCATATCCAATTGGAACAAGCACCTACATAGTTTCTCAGTTATCTCCAATCTCAATCTCTCTACACAAACAAGCTGGACAATTTTAGTTATAGATAACAAGAAAAAAGGAGAAACCTTTTTAGTAGTTGCAGAAGACCCGACGCCAACATCGGAATCTAGCGTTGTTACCATACCCGGAGACATGGAAGATCTAAGCTTTAAAGTTCGGTCCCTCCTTGTTGTCCCTAGTGAAGAAGAAACTACAGAGACTGAAGAAAAACTAGGAGCAACAGTCATCGAGACACAACCCATCGAAGAGATAAGCCTTGACTCCATCAAAGTTGGACTCAGCGAAGCTATCATTGAAATCGAATATCCTAAAGACCCCATTGACGATAGCTAATGCAGCAGTCTGATAATCCCGCCGCTAGACGGAGAGTGAGTTGCGTCTTATCTACTAGTATACACTTCTTGAAGAAAGCTAAAAACGTCGTCGTATCGTTGTCTTATTGCTTGATTGGATAAAGCTTCAATTTTTTCCTCCAATTTTTGTCGAAAATGTAACATTTTTTTTGCTTTCCACTGTGAGATTGTCACACACGATTCTCTAAAGAAATGAGACGAATTTTGAAAACGATTTATAAAAATAGTATTTTTGTTTCCTTGAGCTTATCTCCTCTTTTCTCTTTGGTTTGAGATATGAATTACAGACAATCAAGTAGTCAGTCACAACAGTGTGTATAAATATGTCTTTTAAGTGAAATCGGTTTCGAGAGACAGTGAGACGAAAATGTTAAGGATTTTGGGGAGAAGAGTTGTTTCAGCTTCGAAAGAGCTTACTAGTATTCAACAATGGCGGATCCGACCAGGAACCGATTCTCGTCCCGATCCTTTTCGAACTTTCCGGGGACTACAAAAGGGTTTCTGCGTGGGCATTTTACCGGACGGAGTCGACAGAAATTCGGAGGCTTTTTCTAGCAATTCGATCGCCATGGAAGGGATCTTATCGGAGCTTCGTTCCCATATCAAAAAGGTAAAGCCATCTCATTTATCGATTGATGTCTTAATTGTTTGCAGATGAATGATATAAGTGTATCTCGGTGGAGATTTGTAGGTATTGGCCGGAGGTGGAGAGGAAGCGGTTAAGAGGAACAGAAGCAGAAACAAGCTTTTGCCTAGAGAAAGGATTGATCGGCTACTTGATCCTGGTTCTTCCTTTTTGGAGCTCTCTCAGGTTTTGTTTTGTTTCTTTGTTTGGATTTAATGCACATTTGCAATCTAGAGTTTATTGTTGATTAGTACTTGCATAAGTTAGGAAAACAAAAGAAGATTAGGGAATTGGCATTGATTAAAAACTTGTTTGATGTTGCTGCTTACTGGATATGAATATGTTTGCAGCTTGCAGGACATGAATTGTATGAGGAGCCTTTGCCTTCAGGTGGGATAATCACAGGGATAGGACCAATCCATGGACGTATTTGTATGTTTATGGCAAATGATCCTACAGTTAAAGGAGGGACGTATTATCCCATTACTATCAAGAAACATCTCAGAGCACAAGAGATTGCTGCTCGGTGCAGACTTCCTTGCATATATCTTGTTGATAGTGGTGGTGCTTACCTTCCAAAACAGGCTGAGGTTTTCCCTGACAAGGAGAATTTTGGTAGGGTTTTCTACAACGAATCGGTTATGTCATCTGATGGAATTCCACAAATCGCCATTGTTTTAGGCTCCTGCACTGCTGGTGGTGCCTACATTCCTGCCATGGCTGATGAAAGTGTAATGGTCAAAGGGAATGGTACCATATTTTTAGCAGGACCGCCACTTGTCAAGGTCAATTTTCTCAAGTTACTTTCTCTCTCTCTCTCTCTCGTTCTAGTCTTAAGTAGTTTCTTGAGAATCTAACGCTAAATGAAAAAGCTTTTGAACAGGCTGCTACAGGAGAAGAAGTTTCAGCTGAGGATTTAGGAGGCGCCACTGTTCACTGTACTGTGTCCGGTGTGTCAGATTATTTTGCTCAAGGTACATATATTCATCTCTTTCTGCAATTTAATATGAAAACAATAATCGTGTTTTAGAGTTTAGACCTTAAGATGCTCTAAGCTTGCAGACGAGCTACATGGCCTCGCTATTGGAAGAAACATTGTCAAGAATTTGCACATGGCTGCAAAACAAGGGATGGAAGGAACATTTGGAAGCAAAAATCTTGTATACAAGGAACCGCTCTATGACATAAACGAGCTTCGCTCCATTGCTCCAGTAGATCACAAACAGCAATTTGATGTGCGGTCTATTATTGCCCGGATTGTTGATGGAAGTGAATTTGACGAGTTCAAGAAACAATACGGCACTGTGAGATAATGTTATTCGCCTTATTTTGTATCCAAATGTTACCTTTTTACTTTCTTATGTGGAACTTCTTTTTGGCAGACGCTTGTGACTGGTTTTGCTAGAATTTATGGTCAGACGGTGGGTATTATCGGGAACAATGGCATACTGTTCAATGAATCTGCACTAAAAGGAGCTCACTTCATCGAATTATGTTCTCAACGTAAAATTCCTCTTGTTTTCCTCCAAAACATCACAGGCTTTATGGTAATTGTAGTGTTTGTGTTGTGTTCTCACATTTGGCTATATAAGAGTGTCTCTATCTATCTTACTTGCTCCGTTTTTGCTTATAGGTGGGTTCTAGAGCTGAGGCCAACGGCATTGCAAAAGCTGGAGCGAAAATGGTGATGGCAGTATCCTGTGCTAAGGTATGTTTAATTCTTGGTTAAGAGTCTGAGAGATTTGATTAGGATAAGCCAGATTCTAAGCTCGGGTCTTCATTCAGGTACCAAAGATTACAATCATAACGGGTGCAAGCTTTGGTGCTGGAAACTATGCAATGTGTGGGCGTGCATACAGTCCAGATTTTATGTTCATTTGGCCAAACGCCAGAATTGGCATCATGGGAGGCGCTCAGGTAAACCAGAATGCACCGAAATGTTTAAACCGAAACCAAACTGAATCAAAATGTGTTTATAATCTTAGTGTAGCAGAACAAAATTCAGTTTGGTTTTGTTTGACGTTGTTATTGGCTTGGCGAAAACTTTGCAGGCTGCAGGTGTTTTAACTCAGATTGAAAGGGCTACCAAGAAGAGACAAGGAATCAAGGTACTGAATAAAACATTCTCTAAACCGATTTCAACTCTGTTTGTTCAACATTGATGAATTTGCGTTTTTCTTTGTGATGCAGTGGACTGAGGAAGAGGAAGAAGCGTTCAAGAAGAAAACGGTGGATGCGTATGAGAGAGAGGCAAATCCTTACTACTCGACGGCGAGACTTTGGGATGATGGAGTGATTGATCCTTGTGATACCAGAAAGGTTTTGGGACTTTGTCTCTCTGCTGCTTTAAACCGTCCTTTAGAAGATACTCGATTTGGTGTCTTTAGAATGTAAACAACTTTTAACCAATAAACATTTTCAAATAAATGTATAAACTTTTGTATATGAGCTACCAAAACTGGTTGATTGTCAATGGAGGAGAAATATGGCCAACTACAACAGATCGTTGACTGGTTCGAAACTTAATTTATTTACTAATTAATTTGATTGATAACGAACAACAAAAAGGCGCTCGTGGCCCAATGGATAAGGCGTCTGACTTCTAATCAGACGATTGTGGGTTCGATCCCCACCGAGCGTGTCTCTTCCAAATACATTTTTTCCCTTTTTCACAATAGAATTCATTTACCGCAACAATCAAACGATAACGAATCAACAAAAATTACCTGAAAAATATTAAAGCTAAAGAGCAATGACACTCTCAAATACAGAATTGGTACCTCAGATTTGAGTTGACTGACAATAAACAATGACTTATCATCATAATCCAACAATTCAAAAGATTGAGTCAATTGATAGTTATTATTCTCTTCTCCTATGTAATTCAACATGATGCTTCCACACAAGGATCGATCATTCATCACAGGCCCTTCCTTGTTTCAACTCTCTCTTGATATCAATGCGGGTAAGACAGAAGCGACCTCTTACGCGATCTCTTTTTCTCCTTTTTTCTTTCATTTCAAGGATCACAATAGGTTGGGAGGAGATAGGGAAAGAGGACGAGGATGAAGGAACGGTGCTTTTATGTCGATAAAGCCACAGTCTTACAAATTGGGCAGAGATTCTTGAGCATCAGCCATTGCTTGACGCAGGCAGTGTGAAATTCATGACCACATCCCAGTGTTCCAAGATCATCTCCTTCTGCATACTCTTCCTGTTAAAAATGCATCAAGGTTTTCACATCAGCTTCCGAGTTAAAGCTGAGTATCAGCTCAAAAATGGGAATATAGATGAACCTAACCAACCCATGTTACACACATGGACGGTTTAGTGTAATGTCAAGATAAAATGTGATAAATTGTGGCAGGTTTCTATCTACGTGATAATACATTACTCCTGTTTTGGCTTGACCACATCTACTACGGTAAAGAAGTGAATTTGTTGCAAACAAACAGCCATAAGAGACAAATAAACAGGTCCAAGGAGCCGCATAAAAGACCTTGGTGTAAGAGTAATTTCATGTCTTACCTGACAGACACAGCAAGGCTCCATGTCCTGGTGAGAGCCAGCAGCGGATGATGTATGTTTGTGCTGTTTCATTACTTTCAGGATCACCTCTTCGCTTAGACCAGTGCTCACATCTCCTATGCGTTCCCCAAGTGCCAATAGCTCCTACATTCCCAAACGAACCATGTTTAAAAAAATTGGTACATAGAGATAAAATGGTAAAAGAAAAATGAACACTCACCTCATATGACATGTTATCAACATCAAGACGCATATCCCGATGCCTATCATGCATCTCGGCCATACCTTGGTAGATCAGTGGATCGAATACCATATAATCCTATCAGATCACCAAATGAAAAATCATGATCCAAAAATAAAATGCTATTGGGGATGAACTTGCACTACGTTTTGTTTATACAAATGCCAATAAGATATGTTGATAGAGAATTGCTGCTTCTCACTACGTTTACTACAATGTGAGACCAATTATATTAGCAGCAGTAGATACGATACAGCTAAAAAGATGGTACACAACTTAGATGTCGACAGAGATCACATATAGTATACCAACATTCTGAAGATCTAAAACTAACACTTGAAGGCAAAAAGTGCGATGTGATTTTACCTGTTAACTGTAATTAAGAGGGAATGATTGAAATCAGTTATGTGACAAAATCATACCTCAAACCGTAAATTCTCCCCTCTTCGCATGGCACTCAACACCTGCCGTATCTGCCAATAAACAAGAGAGTACCAACTGAGTGACTGACATTACTAGTATCAGCAAATACCATCAACAAATAATTGACTTCCACTGAGACAGATGCCACATCAGCTAAAACTGCTAAAGAGTTCATACAGACCTCGGAAATCAGCCGGTTCCTTCCATCATTATCAGCAGCTAAGCTTCTTCCTAAGTGACGCAAATGGAGATGATCATTTTGCCTTTCCAGTAATAATCCCGATCTTCTTTGTCGAGAGCGATGACTACGACTACTAGATCCAGACGGCGCTGCAGCTTCATTCGAGGAAACAGAAGGCCCTGTGGGTAGTAATGGAAGAGAAGCACCATGAGTAGCAGATTCAGATTCGATACTAGGAAATAAAGACCACGGAGCAACTTCTGATATTCTTGATTGATTATGGGGAGTAACCCAAGTGGGATTCGGCTGCAAACCATGGATCCCTGAACTCGATCCTGCTCGAGGAACAAAGGGAGAATCTCCAGATGTACTAGGGTTTCCACGAGTGAAACTCCAACAAAACTGATCCTGCACTGGATTTCTCGTTTCATTTGCAGGTGTAGTAAAGACTGGCTGCTCTGAGTTTATTCTTGGCGCGTCCCATGGTGACAATCCCTCTTCAGGCATACTGTTTGCTCTCGAACTAGACGAAGCACTCCAAGCAAATTGGTGTATATTTCTTGTCAATGCAGGAAGGTGGATCATACTTGGCTGACCATCACCACTGCTTGAGCTACCTGTAACTGGTATTGCTCTTGCATCCAGAGGGTCAACAAAAGGAGAAGTTGCTGGTAACTGCTGTTGCTGACGCACAGAACTACCGGACTGTGTGAAGCTGAATGCAACTGACTCTGGTGGCTGCCCAGGATTTAACCGCCTGCCAGGTCTAGAGATGGTTTCCGTGCTTCTTGTAGAAGGAAAAGCACTTGCTGTAACTGCTCTCCCACCACCCAATCCAAATCTTGGTTCTGGTAGACCAGACTGATTATTAACATTTGGAGAATTTTGTGAGGGCATAGACAAACTTAAGCTACTTGAAGCATCATATTGAGCAAGACCCTCATTCCAAGCACCATTCTCAGTTTGAAAAAAGCAACCATGACTTTCACCAGGGAAAGAATGGCTAGGAGCTCCTTCAAGAGCCTTTCTTTTGCAGGATGAACCTAGACCACCCAACGAAGAACCTGGACCACTGCTTCTCTCCTCTGCGGTTTGACTTGAGCTTCCCAATGAAGTCTCGCAGTTATTATGGCGGATAACGACCCCAGAAGTCTGCAGACCACTACCAATGTCCATGTCCTTGCCCAGATTTACATGACTTAACATATGACTAGAGCTTGACCCACGCAAAAAGGACTCTCCAGGTAACAACATACCTGATTGCCCTTCCTCAAATCCATAGCCATCTGAGAGAAGCTGTCGATCAGTCTTTGAACCATTGGAATTTAAATGATCAGAAGGCCCCAATCTAGAGCTGGATTCACCAAAACTCCACCAGTTATGATTTTGAACAACATGCGAGCTAGAGCTTGCGTAAGTTGGTCGTCCTGAACCTGTAGTATTGTTTGGAAACTGAACATCCACTGGATTCAGGATGTTATTGGAAGTAGTCTCTGAATTGGTGCTACAGATGGGTTCTCCATCTGCATAATTTATTCCAGTCGATGAATCACCAGTGCTTCGTGGACCTTGCATTGGACTTATTAATACCTCTGACCAAACACACAACAACGCTCCAGGACAGAAACCAGCGAAAAGTTATTAAGTTCTTGAGGAAACCTAAAGCCAGACAAAAAGAAGGAGACACAAAAATTGAACAAACAATCCATTGATGAGAGTTTGGAAAGATATAACACAGGACTGAGAAACATATTCCCGGTTTACCATGTTGATTTCAAAGGGTCAGCCTATTATTTACTCCAGGCTAAGGAATGTAGCTCCAGGCCAGTTGGTACTCCAAGAACGGAATATCTGAAACGTCAGCGAGTAAACCATTAGTTTCAAAACATCCATCATATTTCACAAGTATCAATTTCATATAAGAGAAACTGCTAAAACACACTAAAAACTTCATCTGGAAGAACTCCATTAGTAAGCAAACAACAGAAACATTTGCAAAACCATGACTTTAGCAGTTAACTAAGAAACCAACACTTCTGCTTAACTCAGTAAACTTCATTAGGGGACTCACTGAAATATACGGAAAGAAAAATCAAAGTCCTTGCAACATTATCTCAAAATCTTGTCGGAAATAGAGAAAAGAGAGAATGTAGCTACAGATAACTAAAGCGAATTACAAGATTGCATCTTTATACATTCCGATTCATCACAAACAAAAAACAGTTAAGCACTAAAGAGGCTCCAATCATAAAGAAAGAAACCCTAAGGTTAGAGAATCCCGATCCTTTAGATTCACAGCTATTGCAATTGAATCAACACATTAAAACAAAAACCATTTCCACATAAAAAAAAACGATCCAGTAAATGAAATAGATTCAAGACCGATCGTCGAGCGGTAGAGAAAGTAAACAAAACAAAGACAGAGAATTGAAGAAACTGTGTACCTGCAAAAATACCAATCAGATGGGTCTCCGCCAAAGTAATCTGCTTAGAAGTTTTGTAAGAAAAAACAATTAAAGGCGTTTCATTTATTGAATTTTCCGGTTGTTTGATTCTCAGGATGAGATTGCCTATTTCCTTCAAAAAAGAACTCTTTAATTTACACAGAAAAGCTCTGAAAATTTCCACAGAAAATGAAGAAAGAAAAGAGCGTAAAAGGGGAAAGAGATGAAATGGGTTATTAAAAAAAGAAGCAGTGGATGAGGGAAGAGAGGATTAAGAGGCGTAGAGATTACATGTGATGAATGATACTATCTTTTCTTACAAACACATTTTCGTGTAATTAAAATTTAATTTGGTTCCAAAGATTTTAATCAAAAGAAGTTTGGTAAATTGAAACAGGCAGACATAATTTATTGTAAAGAGTTTTTATTTATTTATTCATGACGTTGCTTGATGGTGCTTTACCAATTTTCTTCTCCTACGTTAGATTTTTTTCACTTTTTTTTTTGGTGTTTGTAATAAATGTGAAAAATGGACCGTTTAAAAACTTAAAGACGTTTGATTACTATATAAAGTAATTGTTTATAATAGAAAGTTAATTGAGACGTGAAATGGTATAATATTATTGTGTAACAGTTGTGTACACGTAGCTCTCATGCAGTTTTAGTGGACCCATATGGCTTGACTTGTATTCTGTTTTTGGGCTATTAAAGTCCAAAACAGAGACCCCTCTCAAGCCCTTCCTATTAATCCATCTAGCTAATAGAAACTATAAACGTGTCCTCTCTCTCAATTAAATAAGCTAGAAACATACTCAACCATTCGCATTACGCACTTCATAGCGGTAGGTTTAGATTTGTCTAAAATACTTAAAAAAATTTTTGTCTAAGTTGTTGTCCGTTACAAAGTTTTTTTCTTTGTGACAACTTGACAACATTGACAAATAGAAAAATAAATTTCGATGAAACCTATGAAATGGGCTATGGCCCAACTAAAAAGAGTGGGAAATTAAAGATGGGATGGTTCAAGTGTATACTTCGAACTTCCGACATTAGGGTCAAAGGATTTTTAAAAGGCAACCATTTGTTCCACTTTCTCGAACAAAAACGAGCCATTTATTAATATATAGTACGGCTGAATTGGTTTTGTTCGTCATTGTGTAAACACAAAGTCATTCGAATTATGTTAGGGTCCGTTGATAATATAGACGGCCCATCCCACGCACATATTAAGTGTTCAACTCCATAGAATATCATATGGGACACTGTTTTTAATTTATAATCACCATTTAAAATGTTTAAATGTTTATGCAAATTGGATGGCTTCTTCACACAACATTTATTTATTGGCCTTTCATTCCATCAAAGTAAAATAGCTTTTCAAATACATTATACTCTATACTCCTATACATGTAAATAACCATATGCATATATATTTTTTTCAAATATAGGTCAACGCCATTTAATATAATTTTAAAAAAATTTGTTCGGAAAATATCACATTTCTTTCACTAGACAAGCCTTGTTACCACACAATGTATCAATATGATCTAAAGGGCAAACGAAAGATCCTGACATGAAACGTTTAATTCTCATTTTCTCCAAATTTTATTTTTTATGTGAAGTAGATAAATTAGTATATATATATATATACCAAACTAGTGTGTTATGTTATGGCAAATGTTATATCAATTCGAAGGTTCCGCTATTGCAATATTCATTAATTTTTTCATACCAATACTATTTTTCTTTCTCTTTTATTTTGTTTTTTAATAAATAAAAGAAATTAAGGATGATTAGTAAGGAAGTCGCCTACCAAGAGATTCACCTACCACGGTACACTTCAACACCGAAGCAGAGTTGTTGAATCCACTTTTTATTCCCTTCTCTAATCTCTACTCACCAAGTCTCCACTTTTTTTTCTCTTTATTATATACATTTAAATTATTTAATATACGCCAACTACATACATATCCAGTGTAATTTCTCGTTACGTCACACCCCTTTCGTAATCGTCTAATTTCAGAAAAATATCCAGAGGTTTAAATACATATTCCCATCATTAAATCTAGACATAAACACATCATACTCACAAAATTTGGCAGCAAACAGTTACTACAGACCCATAAATGAAAAAACGTATTCACTTGTTTTCAATTTTCACATAACCACTTCCCTGAGTTTGGTCTCAATTTGATTGCCCCGCCGAGGCATTACTACGCCAAGTGCGATTAAGGTCCCATACAGTGTAACGGGACCCACTATAAGACAGCGACCGACCAATTGCGTGTTAGGAGAGTTTCACCAACCCCGGACCGGTTTTTACCGGATATAACAGAACCGGTACGAACCGGTCTCATTATCTTCCATCTTCTTTATATAGACCTCATGCCATGTGTGTGACTCACCAAGAAAAACACAATCGTTTAATCTCACCCAAGAAGACAAAAACACAGAGAGAGAAAGAGAGAGAAATGGCGACGACAACAACAGAAGCAACGAAGACATCATCGACCAATGGAGAAGATCAGAAGCAGTCTCAGAATCTTCGACATCAAGAAGTTGGTCACAAGAGTCTCTTACAGAGCGATGATCTCTACCAGGTCTGTTTTTTTGTTTTACTCAAAAACTCTGCTTTTCAATTCAATTTCAGCAATCTAAATCTCAATTAAAAAAATCAACACAGTATATACTGGAGACAAGTGTGTATCCTAGAGAACCAGAATCAATGAAGGAACTCAGGGAAGTGACAGCAAAACATCCATGGAACATAATGACCACATCAGCTGATGAAGGACAGTTCTTAAACATGCTTATCAAGCTCGTTAACGCCAAGAACACAATGGAGATCGGAGTTTACACTGGCTACTCTCTTCTCGCCACCGCTCTTGCTCTCCCTGAAGACGGCAAAGTAAATCAATCTCTTCATCCTCCTCTGTTTTTTGGTGGGTTTTGTCGAACTTGGGAATTGAAAGTTTCATCCTTTTTATCATCAGATTCTGGCTATGGATGTCAACAGAGAGAATTACGAATTGGGTTTACCGATCATTGAGAAAGCCGGCGTTGCTCACAAGATCGACTTCAGGGAAGGCCCTGCTCTTCCCGTTCTTGATGAAATCGTTGCTGACGTAAGCATTCTTCTTTCTGACGTAATTAACAAAAAAGATGATGAAGATAATGAAATAATTAAAAACTCATGGCCTAATTAGGTTGATTTAATATCTTGATGAGAATTTCTGTATACGCAAATTTGTTTCCTTTTTCATAGAAGAAAGTGTGGTAACTGATTATTGTGTGTGGTTGGGTGCAGGAGAAGAACCATGGAACATATGACTTTATATTCGTTGATGCTGACAAAGACAACTACATCAACTACCACAAGCGTTTGATCGATCTTGTGAAAATTGGAGGAGTGATTGGCTACGACAACACTCTGTGGAATGGTTCTGTCGTGGCTCCTCCTGATGCACCAATGAGGAAGTACGTTCGTTACTACAGAGACTTTGTTCTTGAGCTTAACAAGGCTCTTGCTGCTGACCCTCGGATCGAGATCTGTATGCTCCCTGTTGGTGATGGAATCACTATCTGCCGTCGGATCAGTTGATTTGACTCCTCCCTACTCTGAGTTTGTCCACAGTGGATTACTTTCCATCTTCTTATACCTTTCAATCGCATTTTCACCAACCACTAAAATGGACCTTTTTATGTATTTGTGTTAAGTAATATCTCCATTGTCCTTGTTTTGCTTTCTTCTGAACAAAGAAATAATATGTACCTTACTTTTCTTCTTGGTCTCGTTCTTTTGTTTTTCTCCATGATACAACATCTAAAGAAATTATTTGTGTCACAGCAACGTAAGTCGATAAAATTAGTTGAACATATTGAGAAAAAGTTATCATAGACCTTCAATTGTTGAAAGTCGATGTTGGTATTTGTCAATTGATATTAGATTACCAAATAAATATTAGACAGTAAGAAACGAACAAAGTAGGAAGATGTAGGTCACCGGTCTTTGAAAATTTATCAGATAGAATTCATAATACACAGTTAGGTAGTTTCAGTTGAGAGTTAAAAGGGAAAAATATGTAATTGTGTGTGATAAATACGTCAAAAATTAGTTGATGAGCAAAATCGTAAACAAAAATACTTTTTTGCATTAGTTTTGTTGGATTCCCTATAAATACGGGTTCCCATATCTAACTCGTAGTTAGCATAATTATAAGCAACAAATAAACACAAAATACTGAATTTAGAAATTTTCCAGAAAATTAATTAGAGATTTTACATTATTTTTACAAACTTTAGTGAATTATTTCTTAAACGTATGTTAGTTATTTATTAACTGAAGTTTCACATATTTGATAGAATAACATTTAAATAAAAAAATTTGAAGTAAGGTTAGAATGTTCTTATAATACTTTATAACTTTTTTAAAAGGTACAAGCCAAAATTATCGCAAATGTAAATAATAAATCATTGTAAAAATCTTAAACTAATTAAAAGATCTAACGCAATCTAAACAAAGATTTGGTATCATCGCCCATTTATGTTTTGATATAATCAAAACTGGTTAATAATTAAATTAAATTATCAATTTCTTAATTAGTTAGAATTCTTGTTAATGTAATCAACTCACCATTATTTTAATTATTTAAAATATGGGTTAATATCTCTTAATCATATCTAAGATGATATTTTCTTCCATTTATGAAAAGAAAAATATGTTAATTAAGCATTAAAAAGAAGGAAAAAATAATTTAAATAATATTAAATATATATACATCGTTTTTAGAGTTCGAGTTCTTCCGTATTTACAGTTTCTCTTTTTTCCAAAGCAGGGTTTGGATTGGTAGTTTTTCTGGATTAATTTTGTCTCAAATTCTTTCTTCTTTTTATTTTTTTTTGTGAAATTCTTTGTTTTAATTGGTGTGACATCGTTTCCAAAATATTTTCAAATTTGATTGCTTTTGAAGTTTTTTTTTTTTTTCTATGTTTTGGAATTCATTATACTAGCGTTGTTGTTTTTCTTTCTGCAAGAGTAATGGAGTTTTCAATAGATCGAGACAAAAATCTTCTCATGGTTGTTCCAGAGACACGTATCAAAACAAAACAATTTGAAAAAGTTTATGTGAGAAGAAAATCTATTAAGCTTCCACAAAATTCGGTAATTTTTCCACATGAAATCAAAGATCGTGGTGAAGAAGAGAGTAAGGAGAAGGAATTTTTCCATCAAGGTAAACAAAATCTCTAATACCTTAATTACTTCCGTTTAGTAATTCTCCTTTTACTTGTTTTTTTTTTAATGAGAGTATGTGACAATTTCATAAAGAAATTAGTTGTTTGACATACGAGATGGTTTTTTGACTAATTATATTTTTTGTTTTGAAAGATTTCCAAGCTAATTTTAATGAGCATATTTTTGATTTTATTGATTGAGGAAATTTTCAGAATTTCGACATTTAAGTTTTTTTTTTGTTTTAAATATACTTTTGATTCGATGATAAGAGATTGGGAAAGCAGACTAATGATGTTTTGTTGTCACGTTCATTGATTAGAGATCTCTTATATTCATATTTGTCTACAATATATCATGCATGTGTTGATTTGTTTCGTTAATTCAATTTTTTTTTTTTCATGTTGACAGATGGTTCACAACACACTTATCAAAATGGCGAGACAAAGAATTCAAAAGAGCATGAAAGAAAGTGTGATGAATCAGCACATCTTCAAGGTAAATAATTTTAAATTCATTCTTAAAAAAGTTAGCTTATTGGTAAGTTCATTACAATTTATATTTAACCATCGTCACTTTTTATTTAACGAGTTTGATAAGCATTTTCAAAACCTGTCCTTCATCTGCCGATGCAGATGTGGTTATGTTCATCTTTGATTTTATTGATTGAGGATTTTTTCAGAATTTCGATTCATACTTGTCTGTAATATATCATCCATGTTGTTTTGTAATCAGTTAATTCACTTATTTTATTTTTAACTTTTATTGTAACAGATAATTCACAAACCACCCATAAAAAAAAGGAGAAGAAGAATTCAAAAGAAAAGCATGGAATAAAGCATTCTGAATCAGAACATCTTCAAGGTAAATACTTTTGAATTCATTCATTAAAAAAACAGTTTATTTGTAAGTTCATTACAGTTTATATATATTTAAATTGTTTATGATAATGTATTTTTGCACAATCGACTAATCATTACCCACTCATTCATTTATATTTTATTTTATGGTGAAAGATGATATTTCGCAACGTGTTACCGGAAAAGGAAGGAGAAGGAATTCAAAAGGGACACCAAAAAAACTGAGGTTTAATAGGCCTCGGATCTTGGAAGACGGAAAGAAACCAAGAAATCCCGCCACCACTCGACTGAGAACTATATCCAACAAGAGGAGGAAAAAGGACATAGACAGTGAAGATGAAGTTATACCAGAGCTTGCAACTCCAACAAAGGAAAGCTTTCCAAAGAGAAGAAAGAACGAGAAGATTAAGAGATCCGTGGCTCGGACTTTAAATTTTAAGCAAGAAATTGTTCTGAGTTGTCTTGAGTTCGACAAGATTTGTGGACCAATTTTTCCAAGAGGGAAAAAGAGGACCACCACACGACGCAGATATGATTTCCTTTGTTTTTTACTTCCGATGCCTGTTTGGAAAAAACAATCAAGAAGGTCTAAGCGTAGGAAAAATATGGTCAGATGGGCTAGAATTGCTTCTTCTTCAAAACTGCTAGAAGAAACTTTGCCTTTAATAGTAAGTCATCCGACTATTAATGGACAAGCAGATGCTTCTTTACACATTGATGGTAATCGAGTTTTTTTTTTGTTAATTTATCTGTTACATCAAAATTGTTTATGCTTATATCTAAAGTATCATTGTGTATTATTTTTTGCAGACACACTCGTGAGACATGTAGTCTCAAAGCAAACCAAGAAAAGTGCTAACAATGTCATTGAGCATTTAAATCGACAAATAACTTATCAGAAAGATCACGGTCTCTCATCTCTGGCAGATGTTCCTTTGCACATTGAAGGTAATCTAGTCTTATTTTTGTTCTTTTTTAATATATTGATTAAAAAGATTGTGATATATTTATTTAATATATTTTTGTTATATTATATCTATATTTTATTGTTTGTACTTTTTTTTTGTAGATACACTAATAAAATCGGCTAGTTCTGTACTTTCAGAACGACCCATCAAGAAAACTAAGGATATTGCTAAGTTAATCAAAGATATGGGAAGATTAAAGATCAATAAAAAGGTAACAACGATGATCAAAGCTGACAAGAAACTCGTTACGGCAAAGGTTAATCTTGATCCAGAGACCATTAAAGAGTGGGATGTCTTAATGGTGAATGATTCACCAAGCCGATCATATGACGATAAGGAGACGGAGGCCAAATGGAAAAAAGAAAGAGAGATTTTTCAAACCCGGATAGATCTTTTCATTAACCGGATGCATCGCTTACAAGGTACATTATTGTTATTATCATTATTGTTATTATGATCTATTTATACTTGTATTCTAAATTAGCTTACATATATATATAAGGAATCCAAGTATAAGTGAGTATGCTAAGTATATGATCATTTTTTGAAATTATGTTTCCTTCCATGATGTTTAAATGATTGTCTTGCAGGCAATAGAAAGTTTAAACAGTGGAAAGGCTCAGTTGTTGACTCAGTGGTTGGAGTTTTTTTGACACAAAATACTACCGACTATCTTTCAAGGTAAAATCTTTGTTTAAATTGTTAAGAAATTTGAAAAACTAATTCATATAATAGATGATCACTTTGATTGTGAGTTTCTACAGCAACGCGTTTATGAGCGTGGCTGCAAAATTTCCTGTTGATGCAAGAGAAGGTCTATCATACTATATTGAGGAACCTCAAGATGCTAAAAGTTCTGAATGTATCATTTTATCTGATGAGTCAATATCAAAGGTGGAAGATCATGAGAATACTGCAAAAAGGAAAAACGAGAAAACCGGTATTATAGAAGATGAGATAGTTGACTGGAACAATCTTAGAAGGATGTACACGAAAGAAGGATCTCGTCCCGAAATGCATATGGACTCTGTTAATTGGAGTGACGTGAGATTATCTGGCCAAAATGTTTTGGAAACCACCATTAAAAAACGTGGACAATTCAGGATTCTTTCAGAAAGAATATTGGTAAGAAAAACAAAACTTCTAATGAACTTTGTGAATAATTTATTCAAATGATTTAAGACTAACACTTTTTTTTTTTTCCTTGTTTTCTCAAGAAATTTCTTAACGATGAAGTTAACCAAAATGGAAATATTGATCTGGAATGGCTTCGAAATGCTCCATCACATTTAGTGAAGTATGTTTATGTTGGTTTTTATGTTCTCATAGATCTCATTATTAGTAAGCGATCATAAACTCTTTCTATTATTTTATCAGGAGATATCTGTTGGAAATCGAAGGGATAGGGCTGAAAAGTGCTGAGTGCGTACGACTGTTAGGACTTAAACATCATGCGTTTCCGGTATGAAAATATTATTATGATTTTTCATTTAACATATATTATTAATTTTTACTGATAAAACCCATGTGTTAATGTGTAGGTTGACACAAATGTTGGTCGTATAGCAGTTCGACTAGGTCTGGTTCCTCTTGAACCTTTACCAAATGGAGTTCAAATGCATCAACTATTCGAGTTATGTTTTCTCATTAATTTGATTAAGAAAATACATTACAAGTTACTAACAACTATCTCCTATCGATAAACATGAACTCGTTTCAGGTACCCTTCAATGGATTCGATTCAAAAGTACCTTTGGCCACGATTGTGTAAACTTCCCCAAGAAACTTTGTAAGTTCAAATGTTTTTCCTCAATTTAAGAAGCCAACTATTTTTACGCCATTTGAACACATATTACCTAATTTTATTTCTAAATATTTTTACAGATATGAACTACATTATCAAATGATAACATTTGGAAAGGTGTGCGTTACTTTTTTCTTTTTTATATTAATGAATAAAATAATATTGTTGGTTTAATCAAATTTTGTCAACTTTAGGTTTTCTGCACAAAAACTATTCCTAATTGTAATGCATGTCCAATGAAGTCAGAATGCAAATATTTTGCAAGTGCATATGTCAGGTACAATCTTTTTTCTCTTTCCTACTTTGATACTTAGATATAACTTAATTTGTTAATTCCATAAATATTAAAGAAAAATCTTAGAATAATCATAAAAAATAATTGCTAAACGTCTCAGCTATTTTATATAATAAATTTTCTAAATATTGAGAGTGAATTTGAGTTTTAATAATTACATTATATATATAAATATATAATGTTAGAATTGACAAATTGTGTTTTTTTTTAATAGTTCTAAAGTTCTTCTCGAGAGTCCAGAAGAAAAGATGCATGAGCCTAATACTTTTATGAATGCACATTCTCAAGACGTTGCTGTAGATATGACATCAAATATAAATTTGGTAGAAGAATGTGTTTCTTCTGGATGTAGCGATCAAGCTATATGTTATAAGCCACTAGTTGAGTTTCCTTCGTCCCCAAGAGCGGAAATTCCCGAGTCAACAGACATTGAAGATGTTCCATTCATGAATCTTTATCAGTCATATGCTAGTGTTCCTAAAATTGATTTTGACTTGGATGCATTGAAGAAAAGTGTAGAAGATGCACTTGTAATAAGTGGCAGGATGAGCAGTTCTGATGAAGAAATATCAAAAGCATTAGTGATTCCCACTCCTGAAAATGCATGCATTCCTATCAAACCACCTCGGAAAATGAAGTATTATAATCGACTAAGAACTGAACATGTGGTGTAAGTATCTTTATGTAAATACTGATTATACCATATAATTTATATGCATTTTTTGGGAATATATAATCTAATACTTGTTTTTTTTGCAGTTATGTGCTTCCTGATAATCATGAGCTGCTACACGATGTAAGTATACACATACTTTAAGCTACAAAAAAATGCAACTCTTTTGTATAATTAATTAGAAAATGCTTTTGGTTTTTTACATATATTATATAGTTTGAGAGAAGAAAACTTGATGATCCAAGTCCTTACCTTCTTGCGATTTGGCAACCAGGTATAATACAAGCATAATTTATCATTGTTCACATAACTATAAACTAAATTTTTCATTCGAATAATTTTTAGGTGAAACATCATCCTCGTTCGTTCCACCAAAGAAAAAGTGTAGTTCTGATGGATCAAAGCTTTGCAAGATAAAGAATTGTTCATATTGTTGGACTATACGAGAACAAAACTCCAACATTTTTCGCGGAACAATTTTGGTAAACAAAATTTACAATTTGATATTTTAACATTGGTGACTTGAAACTCACATAAATTCAATTGATCAGATTCCATGTAGAACAGCAATGCGAGGGGCCTTTCCACTTAATGGAACATACTTCCAAACCAATGAGGCAAGCATTTTTTCTTATAATTTTTTGTCTGAGTTTTTACTTAATGGTTTTAAAGAGAACACAATGGTTTATTTTTCCAGGTTTTTGCTGATCATGAGACAAGCTTAAACCCCATTGTCTTTCGTAGGGAGTTGTGTAAGGGACTAGAAAAACGTGCACTATATTGTGGTTCAACAGTGACATCTATTTTTAAACTTTTAGACACAAGACGGATTGAACTTTGCTTTTGGACAGGTAACAAACATAAATATATATTAAATTTTTTGTTGAATTATGAAGTTAAAATAACTGTGGAATGTTGTGTGGTGCTGTGCAGGGTTTTTATGTTTGAGAGCATTTGATCGAAAGCAACGAGATCCAAAAGAGCTTGTCCGACGTCTACACACTCCACCTGATGAGAGAGGGCCAAAGTTTATGAGTGATGATGATATATAGTTTCATTTTATTCTTTTTGGTCTAGTTAGCAAATTATTTAAACGAACGAATCTTTTCTTATAATAACAAGCGATTCAACGATTGAGTAAATGCACGTACGTATTGTTTCTTGATTTAAATGCATGTACATTATAATTATTTCACAAGTGGTTTTCATATAGTAGTTGTGGATGAAAAAGAAGAGAGCCCAAGAGTTGGTCTTATGGTTATGCCTGGGTTTTGGATTGGTGGCAGTGTCATTCAAAACCGAGTTTATGTTTCTGGTGTGAAGGTCCTTGAGTGAAGGATTTCAGGAACTGTCTTAATGCTTCTTCCCACTTTGTTGTGCAACTTTTATTTTCTCTTTGTTATAAGCAAGCCTATATGTATCAATGATACAGTATCATCTATTGTTCAAAAAAATTGGAATTAATATCTTCTTCGTCTCAACATCTTTGGGTCGATCGTTATTCGATGACAGTAGCAACTAGCGAGTCTCTTGTGATATATCCTAGCCAAGCGACCTCAAAACTTTTTTTACTTCGATTGTTGTCAGTATTTCTGTTTCAGACGTTTTTAGCAAAAAAGTTCTCATGGTGATAAAATTAGGCTTAAAACAGTATGACTCTGTCTTTAAGACTCAGTTTCAGATAGTAATAATAAAATTACATAAACAAAGAGTGGTCATAGACGTGTATCTGTAAGTGTTGTCAGAGATCTGTTTTAGCTTCTTCTTCTAATTAATGACACACACAACATGACCATAGGCAGCAGAAAACAATTGTTATGATCGATTTAACTGATTGATTGTTCAATCTGGATATGATAGCTCACATGACAATGACTCCTGCATCAAGCAACTCTTAGTTAGATAGTCTTCTTGTGTCTCTCTTGCCACCTTTTCACTCATCAAGCAACTTGACCACTTGTATCGCTTTGCCCTCTAAAATTCTGCAATGAATCTCTCATTATTGTATCCCCTGCTCATGCGCTTTCTCTTATAACAGCTGGAGAAGGTAGGCACTTGCATGTAAATTTTCTTACGATTTTTTTGTGTTGATTCCAGTAGTTTCATTTCATTCTCTTGAATCTTCTACTTTTTTCTCATACTTATGTTTATCACTGCAGCAAGTCATCTTGATTGAATTTTCGTGCACTGACAATATTGGATTCACAAGTATTGATTTGCTCAGCAGCAATGGAGCCATACAATGATGTTTACCATGGTATGTTTATTTATCTCTTTCAAAGCATGGAGAGATTTATTTCATTTCTAGCCCCCTGCATAGGTTAAACCAAGCTATGTTACCAAACAAATTTCTTAGGAATAGGTTTAGGCTTCAGCCTTCAGGGTAAAAAGTTTCTTGGCTCTTGATTCTGAGATTTTTGGAATTTGAAAGTTTAATCATTTCCTACACTTGTTGTAATGTGCAACGACTACTGTGGTTTTGGATATTTTTCTGTCAGTTCATAGTTTGTGATCATTTTGCGTTGGGCCAGAAATGCAAATTACAGTTAATTGTGGTTTGGTTTACATGGTTTTGAAATTGAAATTGATTTCGGTTTGGTTTACTTTGGTTTTGAAATTAAAATTGAATTTCGTTCGGTTAACAATTGGTTTTGAGAAAGAAAAAAAAAACTAAAAGAATCACGCGATGGAGAATTTGGAGAGATATGCGTCGATAAAAATTGGCATGAATTGGAAAGGGGTTTACCCACAGAATCGCCCTCACTCGCTCAACGCGCTCTTTCTGCGAGTGGGTACGAAATAGAGCCTTCTGATTGGCTTAAAAACTAAAAAAAAAGTGCAATAGTATAGTTGTTGCTAGCTATGTTATTATTTGCTTTTCGTCTTCTTCTCTAATTTTACGCAAAAACTAGATTCACGCTTTTAGATTTGGACTGGTGAGTGCTAAAATATGTATAAACCTTAATCATTGCTAATCTCTTCTTTGTTCTGGTATAAATTTTTTGGTTGTCCTACTCTGTTTTTACTTTGTTGCCGAGTAATTTTACTAAATCTAGTAAAGCTAAGCTCGTTTGTCATGTTTAATTTGGAGCACTAAATTGTTCTTCTTCCTCCAGTGGATGTGAATTTTATGTTTGTTCTTTATTTTCATTGTGTTGACTTGTCAGTTTTAGTGGAATGAACAAAATGAGAGTGAAACTGAGACTAGTCGTCCTCTGTTTCTTTCAGATAAAGAGCAACCACATATACCACATTGCAAAGACTCTGTGCATGAAAAGGTTTTGTTTTCTATTCATTTTCATGTCTTTAACTCTTTGGTGTATATTAACTAAAGGAAGGAGATGGATAGTTGGATACTTAATAATACTTTATTTGTCCTGTGACACATTTTGTATCAGTTTTTTTTATTTCGTCACCTTTTTTTTTCAAACTAAGTCTAGTTGATGTTACTTCATCCCATCCCTCTGAGCTGATCTCAAACTCGAGTCCTCTTAAGTGATGCATTCACAGAAAGAAAAAGCATATCAAGCATAGTGATCTGAAATTCAACACTTTTAGTTAACTTTACTAAACCATTTGATTGCCAAAGTATATGCTTCATAGTATTATCTAATGATGATATGAATATCTATTTGTGGCAGTAAATTTCAGAAACTTAACGAGCTGGTCCAAGATCTAAGGAGGCAGTTGCCGCAATGCAGAAATGAAAATCAGGTTGAGTTGACGAAGCTAGAAACTGAGCTTGATCAGCTGCTGTTAAGAGGTGTTCAGTCCATTTTTACAGGTACATTGTTTTCTCCTAGTACATGTGGTTGATTTCTTCTAACATATTAAAACTACTGTAAAGTGACTCATGATTGAAAGCATTCATCGACTTAACAGTTACTATTGATAAATTTTGGGATTACCTATTAATTTAGGTTTTAGATATGGTGGATGGCTAGAATCAATTTGATGCAGTAGGAGATATTGGATATGAATCTCATTGTTAGATGATCAGCTGCTACATTCATCATGTTTCACGAGTGCTTTGCTTGCTGTCTCGACCCTCGACCCTTTACTTTAGAGATTTCAATAGATCAGAAGAGAGTTAAGAGGTAGTTGACAACTTTTATAAGCTAGCCAGAGATATAATCAAGGCAAGTACCTATTTGCTTGAAGTTAAAAGGTTTCACTCTAGTTGATCATGAGTATTCTGAATTAGATCTTGGTGTGTGTGCAGGTTGATGCGTTCAACAGAGGATATCATCTTTGGAACAAATTAGAGCTCATGGTAAAATCTTCATTTTTTGGTTATGGATCATCAACTATATGTTTGGTTTTTTTTTGTAAGTGTGTAGCATTACAAAGGTGCCCAATTAGCCGATCACATATAAGCCATATATAGCTGCTTCTTTCTGTGATTGGTCAGTATGTCACCAATATAAGTATCTTGTTGGTAGCCTTTTCTGAATGTGTGCAAATTTGCGTTCTCTTTTCTTAGCTATTAACTGTACACAGTACACATTAAAGTACTCATTTTTACTCTCATTATGAGCCACATTCTCTTCAGCTAGTAAGTAGTTCCGAAGAATTTGTTTCTCTATATAACATCACAACATTATTTTGATATTTGGAAACTCTCTATAGGTGGACACGTTAGTCAGCCATATTGTTCTATATGTGGGTGGCGGTAATGCCCACCTAGATGTTTTGTTGGTGGCTTCTTTCACGAAAGTAGATTTCTGCTTTCACTTCCTAGCTACCAACTACATTTTTGATTCTAAAGTTTTTGATGGAGAAATATCTTACCAATCAGAGAAGAATCTCAAAATCGCCGGTGTGAATTTTGATAGAGAAATAGAGAGACGAGTCTATTTCTCTAGTAGTTAGTGGAGTTAGTGGCGGTGTTGAGGTAACAACATCAAATGGTCTATAATGGCAAAAAGATGACACTATTATTCCCAAGTTTAAGAATCAAACCCAATGAATCACAACCAAAAAGGAACCAAACACTTAATCACTTGGTAAGCCAAGGGTATACGTCAGGCGATGAAGGAAGCCTCGCTGTTAAAACCTCAACACCAGTCTCAGTTACCAATAGGGTATGCTCAAACTGAGCGCTGCGTTTTCCATCTGCGGTAACTGCAGTCCATCCATCAGGCCATGTTCGATCCCTCCATCCCCCTATCATGACAATGCCCTTATGGTTGTAAATAGATAACTCAAGTATGGAGTAACAAATTTAAACATTTAACGAATGCAGTTTAAGGACATTTAACATTGAACTCAACCAGTGGCGGATCCAGAAATTTTTTTTGTAGGGGGCGGCAATATATTTATATTTTATGTCTTGATTCTACTCGGTCAAGTTTAAATGATGTTATGTTACAGTTGAGAAACACTCACGATGTGTGTCCGAGGAATGTGTTGAAGCTTTGACCGTGTAAGGAACTGCGATACAACAGCTTCCACTCTACAAGCTCGTGGTGAGGAAGAGCTCCTCCAATATGCCAAGCGTATTCCTTCTTTAATAGTAGCCTATCTGAACTCACACTATCTTCATATAGCAGATCCGGGACTTGATATCCAGGTCTCACTATATAACAAGGTTCAGAGGATATAAAAAAGTGAAAAAAGGAAAATTTTGACCAGTTTTGTCAACAAGATATGAGTTAAAGACGAGAGAAGACAAAGAATCAACCTGGACCCGGGGGAATAAGCAAGCTGCCGAGGAACTTTCTGATAGTTGGAACGAGTGGGCACCAGCTTCTGAAGTCTTCAAAAGACATTCCTTTTTCAGAACCATCATCAGATTTTGAGAAAGTAGCGGCATCGAGTAGCGCATCTACCATCTCCTTGTAATCACTTGATTCCGCATCAGAACTCTCAGTGGAGAACACACTCTTCAAAATCACCACCAGGAACGACTCTAAATCAGACCTGAAGACATACTAGAATGTGTCACATTCAGAGAATAACCCCATCTAATCTAACAATCTCAATTCATTTTCTATCCAAATATGTTAAGTGGATCAAGAGACCAGTAATGGACATACAACAAAACAGGTAATGAAACTTGGATAACAGAAGCAACTTGAAGCCACAAGATGGATACCTTCTCAAGACCCCATTGCCATTAACATCCAAAGTCTGGTAAATAAACTCAGCAATCTCATCATCAGTTCCTTTCTCGTATGTTGCCTAAAAAGCAACAGGAATTGAGTTGAACACAATCGAATCTCTCAAATTCTATATCGAGTCCTAGAACTGCTAATCCTATTGAACTCTGCATTTTAAGATCTTCAAAAGCTCAGAAGAAGAAACCAAATGATTAAGAGGATAAAAAGACTTGAGTATACCTTAGCAATAACAAGATCTTCAAAAGTCATTTTATCATCTTTCCTGTGTTGAGTAACCATATCAAAGATCCTTTCTCCTAAAGAACCACTCAGACCAAAATACTCCTGTGAAAATCGAAATCCGACACACATCGTGTAAGGCTTAATTCAAAATTATCAACCACAAAAACCAGATGACAACAGAACACAATTTTTTTTTTGTCAAAACCTGGAAAACAGGGTACGAGACGTATTGGTCATTGCTCTGAGACTTGGAAGCGAGGGAAAAAAAGAGAGATTTGAGATCAGCGAGCTTCTTCTGAGTAAAAGCTCTGCAATAAAACACAAACACACAATTGATAAGATCGATTTTCAATTTAGAAATTAGAGAGTGAAAGTGAGATTGGTTCCGATGAAGACCTGGAAGCAGAAGTGAAGCAATGATCAACAGAAGACGAATTCGAATTTCCCTTTTTCGCCGGGTTTTTTTCTCCCCTCAGTTCTCCGGCAGGTTTCGTCGTCTCTGTTCTTCTATTATTTTTGATTGATCTTCCACTTCTTCAAAATTACAACTTCAACCCCTTAAAATCGAAATATTCTTAATGTACTCCATTACTTTTAATGCGTTGATCTCGAAGCAGCAGAGTAAAATATAAAAGTTGTGAGTTGAAATCACACAAAGAACAGAAAATAAAGGGGGGCAAACACGAAGAGCTCACAACTAGATTCATGCTTTTAGATTTCCACTGGTGAGTCTAATCTGTTTAATTATTGCAATTCGTTCTTGTTCTTGTCGAATATACAGTTCTGTTTTAGTATCTTTTTTTATGTGTTCATGTCTGTTTTGACTTTGTTGCCGAGAAATTTTACTGAAACTAGTAAAGCTAAGCTCTCTGAATCGTTTTTCATGTTTAATTGAAGCAGTAGATTGTTCTTCTTCCTCTATTGGATGCCATGGAAGTAGAAATCTTCAGGATTCTTCTTGGCTTTGATTCTGAGATTTTGCAATTTGAAAGTTTAATCAAAGGCTACTGTGATTTTTTTGGATATTTTTCTATGATTTATGATTTTGAGTTGTGGTGTTTTCTCTTTTTTCCGTTGTTGAGATGTTGATAAATTTTCTGTCCAGAATTGTTGCCTCACACTATTTGCTGATTCGGTTTGGTTTGTATTGGTTTTGAAATTAAAACTGATTTCGGTTCGGTTTCATTGGTTTTGTTGAAAATAACTAAAAGAGTCACGCGATGGAGAATTTGGAGAGATGTGCGTCGATTAAAAAAGTCATGAATTGGAAAGGGGTTTACCCACAGAATCGCCCTCACTCGCTCAACGCGCTCTTTCTGCGAGTGGGTACGAAATATAGCCTTCTGATTGGCTTAAAAACTCAAAAAAAGTGCAATAGTATACTTGTTGCTAGCTCTTATTATTTGATAAAGTTTTGTACTTGCATCTTTTTTTTCAGTCACCGAAAGTTGGAATTTCCTTTGTGATAAGATCTAAACAAATATCAAAGTCTACAAATGCTGGATTAAGCAAGTTAAAGCCTTTGTGATTCCCTTGTATTTTCAACAACCTCGTCTTCAAAACTTTATCCAAAGACATATGTGGATAGCCATAGCAAGCCACAGTTACATTATACAGGAAAGGTACCACCTTAAGGCTCTGCATTCCAAAGAAAATGTCATAGTCACTTTGTTTGATATGTTTGTTCTGTGGATTGTTAACATTGGTTTATGCTTGAGTGAGGTCCCAGACAGGAAATCAAACTCACATTATGCATGTAGCTAGTGTCGTTCTGTTGACCCTATAAAGCCTTTACTTTTACTGTAGTTAGCTTATAGTTGCATTCTTTAGGTTAGTTCTCTGCTTTACACACTTTGCAACCTAGTAGAACTTTTCTCTTATGACACCCATGGTCAATACATTGGTTGACAATAATGAAAGTGGAGCTGCTATAACATCTTTTCTTTTTATCAAGTGATTTTATGTTCGGTAATAGCTTACTGTTTCATTAACTCTGACAAACTGTTTATTATTGCACTGTCTGAACACTTAAAGATGAACAACGGACCATAATTTCACTTTCACATATATCTGCAGAACCTCATTGACCTGGCAGGTTCTGAAAGCTCAAAGGCTGAAACCAGTGGTTTAAGGCGCAAGGAAAGGTCTTATATAAATAAAGCTTTGCTGACTTTAGGGACTATGAGTTCTTGGTTATCATTGTTTTCCCCCAAGCGACAATAGTTTTTCGAATTTAAGAACCTTTTTTGCAAGTTGGATCGTTCTTTTGCAAATTTGTAGGTACTTGTTATAGTATTTGATACTCTTATTTACTTTCTGTTGGTGACATGCATAATGCTGATTTCACTGTCTCTTATATTTTTATGATCCAAACATGAAACACATACATAATCCATCCTCAACCAATGGAAGAGTCTATCAATCAAAATCCTGAAGCTATGGAAGCACTTATCTCCAATCTCTTTGGAAACATCTCGTCTTTGAAATCTGCTTATATCGAGCTTCAAAGTGCTCATACTCCTTACGATCCCGAGAAGATTCAGGCAGCGGACAAAGTTGTCATTTCTGAACTCAAGAATCTTTCCGAAATGAAGCATTTTTACAGAGAGAATAACCCCAAGCCTGTATGTGTCTCTCCACAAGACTCTCGTTTAGCTGCAGAGATTCAAGAGCAGCAGAGTTTGTTGAAGACTTATGAGGTCATGGTGAAGAAGTTTCAGTCTGAGATTCAGAACAAGGATTCCGAGATCACGCAGATGCTGCAGAAGATTGAGGAAGCAAACCAGAAACGGCTTAAGCTTGAGAAGAATCTTAAGTTAAGAGGAATGTCTACAAACCAAGGTTCTGGTGGAGATGGAAATTTACAGTTTCCTGACTTGACTACTGAACTCTTTGTATCTACTTACGAAGCTGCTGCTAAAGTTGTGCATGATTTCTCCAAGCCGCTAATCAACATGATGAAAGCAGCAGGATGGGATCTTGATACTGCAGCCAATTCTATTGAGCCTGATGTTGTTTACGCCAAGAGGCCTCACAAGGAATATGCATTTGAATCATACATATGCCAAAGGATGTTCAGTGGGTTTCAGCAGAAGAACTTCTCAGTAAACTCAGAGAGTGCTACGGTTATGGCCGATGATGACACAGACACCTTTTTCCGCCAGTTTCTTGCTCTCAAGGACATGGATCCACTAGATGCTCTAGGTACAAACCCTGATTCCAACTTTGGTATATTCTGCAGGAGCAAGTAGCTCCTCTTAGTCCACCCAAAGATGGAAGCTTCTTTCTTTGGAAATCTAGACCAGCGTGACTACGTGACAGGAGGTGGCCACCCGAGGACTGCATTTTACCAGGCCTTCTTAAAACTTGCAAAGTCGATATGGATCTTGCACAAGCTTGCTTACTCTTTTGATCCAGCTGCAAAGATCTTCCAAGTGAAAAAGGGTAGTGAGTTCTCTGATTCATACATGGAAAGTGTTGTGAAGAACATACATTAATATGGATTCAATCTGTGTACAAAACGAAATTAGAGATATGGTGTAATCCAGCTTCCTCATAACATTTAGCAATATGGTTTAAAGATTCGGACCAAGTTCCTTCGATAGAAGCCAAATCCAAGAGAAAAGCCGCAACATCCAACGCAACTTGGATTGGAGCTTTGCCTTTATGCAAATCTTCAAAACGACCTTCATCACTCACTTTTTCCCTTATGAATTCGATCTGCTCGTCTTCCCATTGTGCTATACTAGCAACCTCCTGCATGTTTTCAAGATACCATGACCATGAATATGTCTCTATGCTTTAAAACTCAGTACAACCGAAAAAGAAGAACAAAAAAACTTTTGTCATACCTCATACGGACATCCTAATGTCCACCACGGTGATCTCAATGCTACCCTAGCCGCATCTTTTGCTTCTACATTCCGCCCTACCCTGCGAATAAGAATCTGAAGATAAGTGGCTACATCTTTCTCTACGAAAATAAAATGGAGATATGTTTTAGGTATGTAAAGTTTACAAACTTCTGTAGTATGTTTGCATAATATACAAAAGGTCGTCCAAATCCTGGAAAGAGGTCTTTCTTTGTGTAAAATTCTCCTGTCACCATAGCTGAAACCTTCCATAGACAAAAAGAAGAAAATGTCCTGAAAAAGTGTCACAGAAGAGAGATTCATGATAATAGAATGTCATATCATATGCGTCAAATGTCTTACATGATCTCCTTCATCAAAATGCCGTAATACTTTCCGCTCCAACAAATCTGGAAACAGTCCAACCTAGACGATACAAAACAAAAGCAAATACTGTTTATTGTGGTGTACATAACCTTTTATCTATAAGTCATGAGTTTTTCAGTCTTGCCTTTTTCAAAACATAGACATCGAGATTGTCAATTTCAGATTCAGCAAAAGCACCCTTTTCGTAAAGTTTTTCACCTGCCTCTCCCGAAGCACGATATAGTTCTGTCAACTCTTGTGCATCTTCTTCAACTAGAATCCGGTGAATGTATTCATCTACCTGAATATCAAAAAATGTAAGATTGTTTCTTGGTAACACAAAAAAGACATAAATCCTCTTAAAAGGATAAGCTACGTATAAACAGAATGAGAAGTCTTTACATTTCTAGCTATAAGCCTGACTCCACTCCTCCAAACTTCCACAACCGGCATATCCATTCTGTTCTCGAATACAAAAAAGTTAAAAACCAAGAATAACCCAACAACATATTTTTACTACTGCAAGAGTTACCAAGAAAGAGATCCAAATCTCTTACCCTGGTGGAGCAGTAGGCCATCTCAAAAGCGCAGTAACAGAGCCTACTTAGACAAAAAAAAAAACCAGAAAAACAAAACTAAAGACAAGCTCCTGGAAAAAGCTAATGGATTCTATCGAAAGTGTGGTCTTACCTGACGAATTCTTCGAAAGCGGAATAGCAAGAGGGATCAGTCCCTGCTTAGCTCCAGGAGATATGATTGTCTCACCTGCAGAAGATATATGAAGCAACTGAGACTTTAAGAACCATAAGTTTCCCTTTCTCCATTATTACAAATCCAGAATAAGTGATGAAAAGAAACGAATACATAAGTTTGGACATAAATGAGGAACAAAATTGAGCATTATTTTACCTCTTGTTTGAAGCACTTTGAGTAAGTGATGAAGATGCATTGGAGGTTCAGTGGCAGCAACATCTTTGATAAATGATACATGCCCTACACAACAACGCTAATCTTAAGTCAATCCCAATGTGTCTCTTTGGAAGAATTATTACACATTCTTTTGTTAATTTGTTGTCTCCACCAAGAATAATCAAAAAGACAGTCATAGTCACTGCATTTTCCTACAAAAGATTGTTCTAAAATACTCAACAAAGATATAAGCTCAAGCATTTTCTCGATTTGAAAAGCCATCAAACAATCGACAATTACTATAATTCGACAATCACATGCAATTCTCACAAACGGAGGAAAAACGAAATTACCAGAAGAGCAACAAGAGACTCTAGCTCTGAAATGGCGTATAGGGAGAGCAGTAGAGGGAGTTATGTGCATCGAAATCGAACCCATGGCTTCTTCTTATCTCTCTATCTTTCTCTTCACTCTGCTTCCTCAACCTCACAGAATTTTCGTAATTCAGCAGTAGCAGCAAAAGATAGCCATTGATTTTGTTTCTGATTCAGCAAAAAAAAAAGAAAAAAAAATGAGATGGGCTTAGTCTGTTACAATTTAAGGCCCAAACCCAACAAAGACTAAAGACGCGTAACCGACAAAAACCGTCATTAAATGTGCAAGAGGGAAGGTCAATTTCGTCAACTACCGGTTTACAAGACCCGGTTAGGCCTACCATATAATCAATTTTCTCGGTGTCTTTGATTTTTTTTCCGATCTTTTTCTATTTTAATTCTCGAGGATAATAATTATTCGCGATAGACGACGCCTTTCCTCTTAGCTCGGCGTTATCAGACTCACCGAGTCGACTCGCTCCGCCGTTGCCGTCTCCGTTACCACCGTCTGCGCAATACGTAATTCATAGCCCGGATTTCTCTATGGAGATTTCCCCGGCCGATTCGTTGTCCATCTCTGGCGCGGCTGCTTCTGAGGTCGTCTCCGAGCCTTCCGTATCTTCTTCTTCTTCCTCTTCCTCGCCGAATCAGGCATCACCCAATCCTTTCTCAAACATGGATCCTGCAGTTTCGACGGCGACAGGATCGAGGTACGTTGATGATGACGAAGATGAAGAGGACGTTTGCAGGATCTGCAGAAATCCTGGTGATGCAGACAATCCGCTTCGGTATCCGTGTGCCTGTAGCGGAAGTATCAAATTTGTTCACCAGGATTGTCTCCTTCAGTGGCTTAATCACAGCAACGCTCGTCAATGCGAGGTTTTGTTTCTTTTCCTCTTTATTATTTGATTGTTGAGATTTTGAAGATTCGTATTCTAATTAAGATCTGGATTCGTGTTGATTTGAATGCCTTTTAGGAATTTTGATATGGGTAAATGAATGGGCAATTGCATATTTCTGTGTGCTCATATTCAACGTTGACAGTTTAAAGTCTTCTCTTTTAATATGTGTTTCTTAAGTAGGAGTTCCACATAGAAGAGAACACGTGCTTATTGTTAATTTCATCTCTGCAGGTTTGCAAGCATCCTTTTTCATTCTCCCCAGTATATGCTGACAATGCTCCGTCAAGGCTCCCTTTCCAGGAGTTTGTAGTTGGCATTGCTATGAAAGCTTGCCATGTTTTACAGTTCTTTCTGCGGTTGAGTTTTGTGCTTTCTGTCTGGCTTCTCACTATACCTTTCATTACATTTTGGATATGGCGTTTGGCTTTCGTGCGAACTTTTGGTGAAGCTCAAAGGTTGTTCTTAAGCCACATCTCCACCACAGTAATTCTCACTGATTGCTTGCATGGGTTCTTACTATCTGCAAGTATTGTCTTCATCTTCCTTGGAGCTACTTCATTAAGGGACTACTTTAGGCACTTACGAGAGCTTGGGGGACAAGAAGAGAGAGATGATGATGTGGACAGAAATGGTGCTCGTGCTGCAAGAAGACCTGCTGGACAGGCTAATAGGAATCTTGCTGGAGAGGGGAATGGTGAAGATGCTGGGGATCAGGGTGCTGCGGTTGGTCAGATTGCTAGAAGGAATCCTGAAAATGTTCTGGCAAGGTTGGACATACAAGCAGCTCGTCTTGAGGCTCAGGTTGAACAGATGTTTGATGGGTTGGATGACGCTGATGGTGCAGAAGACGTTCCATTTGATGAGCTGGTTGGAATGCAAGGTCCAGTGTTTCATTTGGTTGAGAATGCCTTTACTGTAAGTTGATGTTTCTACTTTTTGGCAATGTATATTTTAAATTCTATGTTCCTTCTTCTTCACTATTGGCCCTTATTAAATCTTCATGATGTGCATAATTTTGCAGGTTCTAGCAAGCAATATGATATTCCTTGGTGTTGTTATCTTCGTGCCCTTTACCTTGGGACGGATTATATTGTATCACGTGTCATGGCTTTTTGCTGCTGCTAGAGGCCCTGCTGTGGCTGCATCATTGCATCTTACAGATACCGGACTCTCATTGGAAAATATTACTCTGAAGAGTGCGCTGACTGCTGTCTCGAATTTGACTAGCGAGGGCCAAGGAAATGGGCTGCTTGGTCAGCTCACTGAAATGATGAAAGTCAACGGAAGTGAATTGAATGGAGCAAACAATACGCTATCAGTTGCTACTGATCTCCTGAAAGGTTCTACTGTTGGGGCCTCAAAGCTTTCTGATATTACAACTCTGGCTGTTGGGTACATGTTTATCGTATTTCTGGTGTTCCTTTACCTTGGGATCATTGCACTGATTCGATATGCCAAGGGTGAGCCACTGACTGTTGGAAGATTTTATGGTATTGCATCTATAGTAGAAGCTGTACCATCCCTCCTTAGACAGTTCTTGGCAGCAATGAGGCATCTGATGACCATGATCAAAGTTGCCTTTCTTTTGGTCATCGAGCTTGGGGTCTTTCCTCTGATGTGTGGTTGGTGGCTAGATGTTTGCACTGTTAGGATGTTCGGTAAAACAATGTCCCACAGGGTACAGTTTTTATCAATTTCTCCTCTGGCAAGCTCACTTGTTCATTGGGTTGTTGGAATCATGTACATGTTGCAAATAAGCATCTTCGTCAGCCTTCTTCGAGGGGTACTGTGTTGTCCCTACTCATTTTCATTCTAGAAATAGTTTTTTTCGCTGCTGCTATCTAAATATATCTTTTCACTTTGTGCCAATTGCAGGTTCTTCGTCCTGGAGTTCTGTATTTCCTTCGTGATCCAGCAGATCCTAATTACAATCCATTCCGAGATTTGATTGATGATCCAGTGCACAAGCATGCTCGGAGGGTACTGTTATCAGTTGCAGTGTATGGAAGTTTGATTGTGATGCTGGTATTTTTACCAGTCAAACTTGCGATCCGGATGGCTCCTTCAATCTTTCCACTTGACATATCGTAAGAAATATTGACTAACCTCTTGTTTTTGGAGATTTTGTGTTTGATTAGGTCTTTCCTAACTTGGGCATATATGCAGTGTATCCGACCCATTCACTGAGATTCCCGCCGACATGCTTCTGTTTCAAATATGCATTCCATTTATCATCGAGCATTTCAGACTTCGGACCACAATTAAGTCCCTTCTACGCTGCTGGTTCACTGGGGTTGGTTGGGCGCTTGGTTTAACAGACTTCCTCTTGCCAAGACCAGAAGACAACATTGGTCAGGACAATGGAAATGGTGAACCAGGAAGGCAGAACAGAGCACAAGTGTTGCAGGTCGGAGGACCTGACAGGGCCATGGCTGCGCTTCCAGTAGCTGATGACCCTAACAGAAGTCGCCTCCGTGCTGGGAATGTCAACACGGGTGAGGAATATGAAGATGATGACGAACAATCTGATTCTGAGTAAGTTCTTACTTTAAAAATAAGCTAATAGCTTGTTTGATATTAAGAATTTTGGCATACTTGAATAAATTAACAGGACTTTTCGCTTGGTATATAGAGTTGACTAAGTACTTTAAGACTCCCATTAGGGCTTCCCCTGATATGAATGTATATTTTTAGCAGGTACAACTTTGTGGTCCGGATAATTCTCCTTCTACTTGTTGCATGGGTGACTCTTCTTCTCTTCAATTCAGCATTGATAGTTGTGCCAGTTTCGCTGGGACGTGCTCTATTCAGTGCCATTCCCATTCTTCCAATAACTCATGGCATCAAGTGCAATGGTAATGTTTGTTAATTTTGATCTTCTGAGTCATTCTTTGGCACGGGTTACACATTATTAACAGTATTCCCTAAAAATATGTAGATCTGTATGCTTTCGTCATTGGCACATATGCCTTTTGGACTACCATATCTGGGGCCAGGTATGCTATCGAGCATGTCAAGTCAAAGAGGACTTCAGTCTTGCTTAACCAAATATGGAAATGGTGTGGGATTGTATTCAAGAGCTCGGTGCTGTTAGCCATATGGGTAAGTGTTTTGTGCTGTTAAATTTTCAATATACGAGAAACTCTAAACTCTACTAAATGTGGATTCTGTACTTTTCAAATGGTGATTGAACAGGTTTTTATCATTCCGGTGCTAATTGGACTTCTGTTTGAGCTTTTGGTGATTGTCCCAATGAGAGTCCCAGTTGATGAAAGCCCTGTGTTCCTCCTGTATCAAGACTGGGCTCTTGGGCTCATCTTTTTGAAAATCTGGACTAGACTGGTAAGTAATTTTCTCCAACAATCAGCAACTTATTTCCGCAGAAGAAGATATTTTGTCACTAAAAAACAACGTCAATGGACAGGTAATGCTGGATCATATGCTTCCAATAGTGGATGATAGCTGGAGAGCAAAGTTTGAGCGGGTAAGAGAAGATGGCTTCTCGAGGCTTCAAGGGTTATGGGTACTTAGAGAGATTGTGTTCCCGATCGTCATGAAACTCCTAACGGCTTTATGCGTGCCTTATGTGTTGGCAAGAGGAGTGTTCCCAATGCTCGGATATCCGCTTGTTGTGAACTCAGCGGTCTACAGATTCGCGTGGATAGGTTGTCTTTCAGTGAGCCTCTTCTGCTTCTGTGCAAAAAGATGCCATGTCTGGTTTAGAAACCTTCACAACTCTATCCGTGATGACCGTTATCTCATTGGTCGGAGACTGCATAACTTTGGGGAAGCTGCTTTAGCTAATCAAAACCAAAACCAAAGTAGTGAGGATGCAGGAGATGGTGTCTTGATAGGACGAGAGGGAGATGTTGATAATGGACTTAGGCTCAGACGTGCAATCCAACAAGAAGCTTAGAAAGAAACTGTGCACTGAGGCGTTTAACATTTTGTGTACTTAAGCCGTTAAGAGATGGCTTTGAAAGATTTATTATTAGTCGATGTGTAAATTATTATATCCGTTGATGATTCTCTTTTTTTTGTTTTTGTGTACGAAACTAAAAGATCTTTAGAATAATGCTTCGTTTGTCCATATGCCTTGTGTGTTTCTATGATAATGCTTCTAGAATACCTTCGCTTACTGCAAATTCTTGTCTTTTGTCTCTTATGTTAGTGCATGTAAGCCTTAAGGAATTGGCGTTGAAGATCTATTTGGCCGATGTGTGATTGTAGACATACTCGTTGATACTGTTTTTGGTTTTTTATTTTCCAACAGAATAAAAATAAGAGGAATGTTATAACCCCATTAGATAGATGTCCATATCAGGTTCATCTCAGACCCATATGCTTCAAGGGTTATGGGTACTTAGAGAGATTGTGTTCCCGATTGTGATGAAACTCCTAACGGCTTTATGTGTGCCTTATGTGTTGGCGAGAGGAGTGTTCCCAATGCTCGGATATCCGCTAGTAGTGAACTCAGCGGTCTACAGATTCGCATGGATAGGTTGTCTCTCAGTGAGCCTCTTCTGCTTCTGGTTTAGAAACCTTCACAACTCTATCCGTGATGACCGTTATCTCATTGGTCGGAGACTCCATAACTTTGGGGAAGCTGCTTTGGCAAAACCAAAGTAGTGAGGATGCGGGAGATGGTATCTTGATAGGACTTTAGGGAGATGTTGATAATGGACTTAAGGCTCAGACGTGCAATCCAACAAGAAGCTTAGAAAGAAACTGTGCACTGAGTCGTATTAACTTAGGCTTGGAAATATTTACTAGTCAATGTGTATCCCGTTGATCCTCTTTTGTTTGTGTATAATATCCAAAGGATCTTAAGAAATGAGTAATGACGCTTCGTATATATATATGCCTTGTGTGTTTCTACTTTCTATTGTAATGCTTTTTGAAATGATTGCGTATTGCAAAATCTCATCTCTCATCTTATGTTCTTTCGTGTCACAATTCTACTGGAAGGCCAATCGTGTATTAAGTTGAATTGTTTTGATAAGTCAAATCTTAACATATTGGTTATTTAATTAAGATACTTTTTGCATACCATATAAAATCGTGCGGTAAATATTAATATTAACAACTTTTACTTTAGGAAAATCAAAATTCATCAAGATCCAGTGAGAATATTGCTAATCAGAGTTAAGAAATGTTAAGATAAATCAAAGAAAATATCATCACTGTACAAAATTTTAACAAACTTGGTTACTAATTAGATTCGAAAGTGTCAAACACGCGCGTATCTGTTTGACTTTTCCGAAAGTGACGAGAAGGAAGACGACCTTATCAATTCACCAGCAACTCTAAAATCAATCCTACGATTTACTTCAGACTCGATCCAACGGCTGAGATCAATCTCACACTCCTAGGGTTCTTCTAGGGGAATTAAAGGTTTCTTTTTTTTGTTGGGTTAATAATATAAAAGCAAAGAAAAGGAGAAACCGTAATGCTTCTTTTTCATCTATCGTAATTGTGCTTGTTTCGCCTAGAATCTCTCGGCCCCCAAATATCTCACTCGCCGTCGCAGGCTTCGCCGCCGGCAATTTCTTACCCTATTTCATCTTCCCTCTCCTCTGATATACCCATAAAAACACAAAAAAAACGAAAAGATAAAAACTTTGGCTTTAGTTTTGTTGATTTTGTCATTCGATTCGATTTCTTTTTCTTCTTTCAAATTCTAGGGTTTTCGATTTGGTTTCAGTCTAATAACGAGAGGGGAGGGAAGAGTAACTAAAACCCCAAAAAAAGTCAAAAAAGTTTCGAAAATCCAAAAAAAGATAATGGCGCAGGTTCAACTTCAGGGTCAGACTCCGAATGGTTCGACCGCGGCGGTCACTTCTGCTCCGGCGACGTCAGGTGGAGCAACGGCGACCCAGTTTGGTAACACGTCGCTTTATGTGGGGGATCTCGATTTCAATGTGACGGACTCGCAGCTTTTCGATGCGTTTGGCCAAATGGGTACTGTGGTCACCGTTCGTGTCTGTAGGGATTTGGTCACTCGCCGATCTCTTGGCTATGGATACGTTAACTTCACCAATCCCCAAGACGGTTAGTCTCCTTAATTTTATTTGGACTTCTTCTTACAATTTCCAATTTTTAGGGTTTGCTCGATAGTACCAGTACTGGATTTGAATGAGGTGTGTTTTAAATGTTGATACTTTATGGTGTTTGTATGTATGCAATGTGGTTGGTGCTGTTGGAAAGCTTATCCCCTGCTTAATCAATCTTTTTAATGCTACTTCTGTCTTCTAATGGTACTTTATCTCGTGTCTTTGTTGCAGCTGCAAGAGCGATCCAAGAACTGAATTACATACCTCTTTATGGAAAACCTATTAGGGTTATGTATTCTCATCGTGATCCTAGTGTTCGCCGAAGTGGCGCTGGCAACATTTTTATTAAGGTACGCTTGTCTCTATCCTTCTGACATTTGAGTTGCTGTAAGACGAGATGATTGTTGCGAAAAAATTTGTATCTTGTATTATTCATTGAAAAGTCTGGCAAAAGTAGTTGATTTCTTTAGTTATGTAAGTTTTTTTATTGGGTGTTCTTTCTCTCTTTCTGATGCTAAACCTGGCTATAATATGCAGAATTTGGACGAGTCCATCGACCACAAAGCACTGCATGATACTTTTTCATCGTTTGGAAACATTGTGTCGTGCAAGGTAGCTGTCGATTCTTCAGGCCAGTCAAAAGGCTATGGGTTTGTGCAATACGCCAATGAAGAATCTGCCCAGAAAGCTATAGAGAAACTGAACGGCATGTTGCTCAATGACAAGCAAGTGTATGTGGGTCCTTTCCTGAGGAGACAAGAAAGAGACTCCACTGCTAACAAAACGAAATTCACCAATGTGTATGTGAAGAATCTCGCGGAAAGTACTACCGATGATGACTTGAAGAATGCTTTTGGCGAGTATGGAAAGATAACAAGTGCTGTCGTGATGAAAGATGGAGAAGGGAAGTCCAAGGGCTTTGGGTTTGTCAACTTTGAAAATGCTGATGATGCTGCTAGGGCTGTGGAGTCTCTCAATGGGCACAAATTTGATGATAAGGAGTGGTATGTTGGTAGAGCCCAGAAGAAGTCAGAGAGGGAAACAGAATTAAGGGTCCGTTATGAACAGAATTTGAAGGAAGCTGCAGACAAGTTTCAAAGTTCAAACTTGTATGTTAAGAATTTGGATCCTAGCATTTCAGATGAGAAACTTAAAGAGATCTTTTCTCCTTTTGGTACCGTTACATCTAGCAAGGTTCAATGTCCCTCTCTCTCTCTCTTTATTTGTAGTGAGTTGACTCTCCTAGTTCATTATTTAAGAAGTTCTTTTATTAAATATTACAGGTGATGCGGGATCCTAATGGAACAAGCAAAGGCTCAGGTTTTGTTGCTTTCGCAACTCCCGAAGAAGCAACTGAAGCTGTAAGTCAGTTGTATCGTCTTGTTGATTGTATTTATGAGGACTTTGATTGTTAGTAACAGTGGAATACTGTACAGATGTCACAGTTGAGCGGTAAAATGATCGAAAGCAAGCCACTCTATGTGGCTATTGCACAGCGGAAGGAAGACAGAAGGGTCAGACTACAGGTTTGCTTCTCTTGGAATCACCTCGTCTTGTGATACACTTACTACTCCTACTTTGCCTGTTGGAGTTTCAACTCTAAACAATTGGACCCATCATGTACAAGTCTTAGAATGTCCCACTGCGTATAATTATCAATACTGATGCTGATTCTTCTTTATAATCAAGTGCAACAATATATAAAGCATAAACAACATATGTCCTAGTATTTTTGTATCACAGAAAAATCTCTTTTTTCTCCTGCTGCTGAGTATTTGCATTGATGTGAATAGGCTCAGTTTTCCCAAGTGAGGCCAGTTGCAATGCAGCCGTCTGTTGGTCCCCGCATGCCAGTGTATCCCCCGGGTGGTCCTGGTATTGGACAACAAATGTTCTATGGTCAGGCCCCTCCTGCCATGATTCCTCCCCAGGTAATCTTCATGTTACTCTACTTTAAGTAGCCGTGTACGATTTTACACAAAGATATGCACATGTTTATTTTCTACCTTGGGTATAATGAATTACAAGCTGACAGATGCTTTTAAGTCACATGAAAAGTTTTTAAATTCTTTAGCTCTATAGTTGCTATACTCATACTTGAGCCTTTCCAAATCTATTTTGAAACTGCTGGGATAATATTAACCTGTACTTATGCAATGCCACAGCCTGGGTATGGATACCAACAGCAGCTTGTTCCTGGAATGAGACCTGGTGGGGGTCCTGTACCCAGTTTCTTCATGCCTATGGTTCAGCCACAGCAGCAGCGTCCTGGAGGAGGAAGACGTCCTGGGGGAATCCAACACTCCCAGCAGCAAAATCCCATGATGCAGCAACAGGTTCTTCTCTTTTCCTTATTTAATTGCAATAAAGGCTGCTTTGCTTGCTTGGCTCTCTTTTAATAGTTGATCGTATGGTTTTTCTGTTTGGATGGTGGTTAGATGCATCCAAGGGGTCGGATGTTCCGGTATCCCCAAGGGCGTGGTGGTAGTGGTGATGTGCCTCCATATGATATGGGCAACAACATGCCATTGACTATTGGAGCTTTGGCTTCAAATCTGTCTAATGCTACTCCAGAGCAACAGAGGACGGTGAGAGAATCTCTTAAAAACCAAATAGAGAGACTGGTTTTGCTTGGATTATAATAATGTGACCCTTTGGGTGTGTTTGTACAGATGCTGGGTGAGGTGCTGTACCCGTTGGTGGAGCAGGTTGAGGCAGAGTCTGCAGCCAAAGTGACTGGGATGCTTTTGGAGATGGACCAGACTGAAGTGCTCCATCTGTTGGAGTCACCAGAAGCTCTCAAGGCCAAAGTTGCAGAGGCTATGGATGTTCTCAGGAGTGTCGCTGCTGGTGGTGCAACCGAGCAGCTCGCTTCCTTGAACCTCTCTTAAATTGCTTTTTATCATTTGATCTTTGGCTTTTGTCTCTCCCATACAATTGGAGTTGTTTCTTTGCTATTCGTTTTCTCCCTGGGAATTTGGATTCCTCCACATAACTGCGTTTGTGTTATTTTAAACCTTCGTTTTTAAACCACAAAGGAAAAACCTATCTGCTTTGTTCTTTTGATTTAGTTGCGTGTTCTAGCTTGTTCGATCTAGTGTTCACGGAAGATGAATTTGATTACCAATAAGGCCAATGCTGGTGATCCCCCTCTTTGGCCTTTTGACTGTTGGTGGTTGTTGCTTCTAGTCATTTTTTTTACCAGTTTTTCAAGCTCTATTTTATGGTAAAAAGGTGTCCTGGTAAAAATGGATGAATGGGTCTCATTCTCAGCAGACAATGTTTGAATGAGAAAGAAATACATTTTAAACTTTTTATACACTTTGCTTCTAGATTGATTGGGACTAGTCGAATAGAAATCTTAGTAGAGGTCTAAGGAAACATGATACACATCTTGTTTGGTTGAAATCTTACCATTGTTTTTGGTTTCAGTTATTGATCTGGTTTTTGGACTACTTTTTCTGCAACTATTTGAGAATGAGAAATTACTTACCAAAAAAAAGAAAGTCTTCATCTACGCCAAGGATTTAGAATATTCGTACATGAATTTTGATTTCCAGTACATTGCGTCATGAACTATATAGTCTACTTGTTTTTTTTTGTATCTATTTGACATGCAGCAAAGCCAGCAACACATCTTTTATTGAGTCTGATGATATTTGTGAACTAATTCGAAAATATTTAAAAGATTCGAGTGTATGAAAGGTTTAACTATTATCAAAATCTCTAGATATTTCAACTGATGGCAACACTCAACAATCTCACAATCACGACATAAAAATCCAATAACACTTGAAACCAAAAGAGGGTTCAAATTAGGGTTTCTTGTTAAATCGAAATTGGACTTTTATTTATTTATTAACATCTGACTTTTGAGTTTTGACCAAAAAAAAAGATGGAAAATATCGCTTTGAAATTGAGGACCCAAAGGAAACGTAAATATGCCGACCAATCAACCATATACCAAAAATTGATATGTGGCTATGTCCCCACCACCACCACCTATCATATCACAAGTTCTCTCTACTTTTCTCCGAATTTTACCACCCAATCAAAACGCTTCTCTCTTCTTCTACTTCTTCACTTCTCTCTCCTTCAACAAAATTTTCTACCTTTGTTTCTTCTCTCAGATTTCATAAAGAAAAGATTTAATCTTTCATTGGAATCTGTGAGTAACAGAGGATAAGCGAATATGGGTTCAATCTCTTTATCCAATTCTATGCCCATAACTCGACTTCCACTACTTACATCACTCTATCATCAAAGCTTCCTTCCGATTTCTTCTTCATCTTTCTCTCTTCTTCCTCTCTCTAATCGTCGTCGCTCCTCCACTTTTTCACCGTCAATCACCGTCTCTGCCTTCTTCGCTGCTCCTGCCAGCGTTAATAATAATAACTCTGTTCCGGTGAGTCAACTTTGCTCCTTTTAGATAAATCCTTTTATTTACCTAATAACCCTTTTGGCTTATGGTTTGAGATTTGTTTTGGCTCTTTTGGGTGTTTCAGGCAAAAAATGGAGGTTACACAGTTGGGGATTTCATGACTCCGAGACAGAATTTGCACGTTGTTAAGCCCTCTACGTCGGTCGATGATGGTAATTATGCGGGAACAGATTTTCCATGAATTTAACAGTCAATCCTTGTACTAGTCTCGTAAAAATTGTCTTTTTGGTTGTCTTTCAGCGTTGGAACTTCTGGTTGAGAAGAAAGTCACGGGATTGCCTGTAATTGACGATAATTGGACACTGGTAAAACTAAGAAACTATATCTTTTGTCATTGTGTTCCTCTGTTTAGAGTCTTGAACAACAAGCTCGTGATTAAACTTAGTCATGAATAACAAGCAACGTCGGTTTAGTTACTGATTTATTGGATTTAGAAGTTAACAAAATATGCTTTGTCTTACTTACTCCTCTGCTGTAATTTCTCCTGCAGGTTGGTGTTGTTTCTGATTACGATTTGCTTGCATTGGACTCCATCTCTGGTAATATATACATGTTTTTTGTACTCAAAAGTATTCTTAGATCTTCTGTTGGTGTGATGATCACCACTCTTTCAGTTTCATTATAATCAGTTAAGAAGGGCTTAAGTCATAATCTACTTGTAGGATTTCACTTCTGGACTTCTGGTGGATCTTAGTTTTGTTGGCACATAGCTTTCATGTTTAGTTTTGTTGTCATGAACGTTTTATGGTTTTGTATGGCGCAGTTTGGTGAAAACAACTTAACCTCTTGTCCTTTGTAACAGGTCGCAGTCAAAATGATACAAACTTGTTCCCTGATGTCGACAGTACCTGGAAAGTATGTTTCTCCCTATCTGTTTATCTACGTTTTGCTTTATCTGAGGACTATTGTTTGTTTCATTTGCATGAATTTCCTTGGAATGAGGTTTACTTATATAATGCTTGAATTCTCTTTTGGCCAGACGTTTAACGAACTACAGAAACTGATCAGTAAGACATATGGAAAAGTTGTTGGAGACTTGATGACACCGTCTCCTCTCGTTGTCCGTGATTCTACCAATTTAGAAGATGCAGCCAGGTATCTTCTTCTTTATGTTTTCGCTTTGCAAACATTAAGTTGAGAGGCTTAGGAGGAATGAGTTCAATAAGATTTTTCTGGGGACATTATAAGCAACGTTCTTACAAGAACTGTAACCATTTGGTCTTCAGGTTGCTTCTGGAAACAAAGTTCCGAAGATTACCCGTTGTTGATGCTGATGGAAAACTGGTAAGCATCCCAATTCTTCTTCTTTCTGCAGTTTGATTTTGGTCTGATCTTTTCAGTTTCTAAACACTTCTTTTTGCTTTCCGTGCAAGAAGATTGGGATCCTTACAAGGGGAAACGTTGTAAGGGCTGCGCTGCAGATCAAACGGGAAACCGAGAACTCTACATAGCTAGGAAGCAGCAGTGATGGAGCAGATCTGAATCTGCCATAGTTAATAGCGAAATCTATTTATTCCATTGATATAAGTATATATGTAACCATTCTCTGTCAATTTTCGGTTTTCAGAAGCAATTTTTGTTACTTTAGGAGTAACATTTCTCAGACTCGGAACTGAAGACAAATGGTATATTTGATACATATATGTTTATTGTAGCACAGGTCTACTCTTATCACCAAGACAAAGACTAAGCAGAATCGAACTAATTTTCAATTTCTTACTGAGGTCTTTTCAATGAAGCTATTCAAATCGAGAAACGAAGACCCTTTTTTCTCCACCGCCGGCTTTGGCCATCACAGCCTCTTCTCTGCCATATTCTCTGCTTATTACGAGGTAAACTCTTCTATGAAGCTGTTTAGATCGTTGAAAGAAGACCCTCCTTCCACGGCAGCTTTAGCCATCTCTGCCAACTTCTTTGCCCTCTCCCGCCTCTCATCCGCCTCTTCCCCAACCAACACCTCCCTCACCGCTTTAACCACTTTCTCTCTGCTAATGAAATCTCCCGTAGTTCTTACATTCTTTTTCGCTCCCACGCTCACTCCTGTTCTGAGCACTTGCGTAACCAATTTCTCATTGTAGAATTGCTCCGCTGCTACAGGCCATGTCACCATTGGTAGCCCTGCAGCCACTCCTTCCAGAAGCGAGTTCCAGCCGCAATGGGTCACAAACCCACAAGTTGCTTGATGATCAAGTATGAGCACCTGTGGTGCCCATCCTCTTATAATCATCCCTTTTCCTTTCACCCTCTCTTCGAACCCTTCTGGTAACCATTCTTCTTTTTCAATACCTATGTTTTTCCTAACAACCCAGATGAAATTTGCTCCAGAAGTTTCTAATCCTGCAGCGATCTCGAATAGCTGCTCGTTCTTGAAGCAAGCCACGCTCCCAAAAGAAATGTAAATGACTGAATCTGGTTTCTTGGAGTCAAGCCATTTGAGGCATTCAACCTCATTAATGCTTGCTTTCTTTCCTCTCTCAGCCTTCTCCTCAAATCCTCTGTTGTAAACCGAAAGCGGACCGATATGCCACGCTCTCTTCAGTACAACACTCTTGTAAAAGTCGGCGTAATCAGGTTCAAGCTCGTAGAAGCTGTTTACAATAACACCTGAGCTCTTCACATCAGATTCTTTGACCTCAATCATAAACTTCCCCATCTCGCTTTCTTCGTCACGGTCTGCTATCTGTTCTTGAGTTATCACTATGTTCCCCGGGAGATCAGGAATCACAAATGGCTCGTACCTTGAAGCTACTATGTTTTGTGGGTTATGCACTCTGATGCAATATTCAGAGCATAAAGAAAAGTAGCCAGTACCGTGGAACACAAGTCTTGGCACATTGAACTTCTCAGCAGCTTCCGTAGCCCAGGGGAAGAACATGTCGGCGATAAGACAGTCTGGTCTCGTTGTCTCGAGGAGCTTCTCAAGCTGATCTTTGAAAAACCTTGTCGACTTAAAGAACTTCAAGGTCAGATACTGTCTATCATCATTGTTGTTTGAGGTGAAGAAATCGACGTTTTCGCATCCTTCTGGTAACCCGAGATCCACGCAAGGGAAATCGAAGATCTGGATGTCGATTTCGAAACTCGGATTCAGGTTCTTGAATCTTTCGATGGGTTTTTGGAAGATCTTGGAGTTGAGAGGTGTGGTGAGGATTGTAGATTTGGCTCCTCTGCTAGAGAAAAGCTTAGCCATGTCTAGAGTTGGTATCATGTGACCATAAGCCATGAAAGGGAAGAACACAACATGGAGCTTACGATGAGGATCACTACTCATGTTTGACTTTGATCGAAAAGAAAATTTAAAAAATAATAAAAAGAAATCAGAGATTTTGAAGCTCCTAGAAAAGTGATGTTTTCTTGTCGTGTTGAATGATGTGGTAAGAGCTTATACTTTTATACATATCTATATATAGCACATAAAATCCACACGGAAACTTGAATTCTGGGGAGACTATTTTGGGTAATAACGATTTTGACGTCGTGACATACGTCACTTGTTTCCGGTACGTCTTTGCATACGTCGCTTGTTGTTTAACTTATTATTTTGGTAAATGTCTTAATCATGACAATAAAGTGTTTTACTAATCGTCTATGTAAACATCTAGTACTTTATTGTTGTACATGTACGAAAAAATACCAAGTAAATAAAAACAGTTATACTTTTGTTTTGCCATTTACGGAATTATTTATTTCTCTAATGGATTGGGTCTGTATATTAGAGGAAAGTGAGACAATAATGTGTGGGTTAGTGGTCCACCAGTTAGAAGAATACAAATTGCAACTCGCCTTGTGTGGGTTAGTGGTCCACCATTATTGTTCAACAAATTCATTGTTAGCATTTGAAAATAGTGAATCTTGAACCATTGATTTTCTCCTAACAAAACAGAGGATTATGCTGAAGATAATAGAGACTTAGAGTGATGTCTATGGTAGAGGTTGCTGCCATTTGAATTTAACTCATATCTCTTATATTTTACATTAGCTTTCATCTTACTTCTGCTATGGAATTTCTAAATAGAATCTATATATATGAAGATTATGAACTAAACTCTTCCATGAAGCTGTTTAGATCGTTGAAGGAAGACCCTCCTTCTTCCACGGCAGCTTTAGCCATCGCCGCTAGCTTCTTTGCCCGTCTCCGCCTCTCCTCTGCTGCTTCCCCAGCCAAAACCTCCCTCACCGCTTTATCCACTTTCTCTCTGCTAATGAAATCTCCCATCATAACTTTCATATGCTTGCTCGCTCCCACGCTCACTCCTGTTCTGAGCACTTGCGTAACCAATTTCTCATTGTAGAATTGCTCCGCTCCTACAGGCCATGTCACCATTGGTAGCCCTGCAGCCACTCCTTCAAGAAGCGAGTTCCAGCCGCAATGGGTCACAAACCCACCGGTTGCTTGGTGGTCAAGTATCAGCACCTGTGGTGCCCATCCTCTTATTATCATACCTTTCCCTTTCACCCTCTCTTCGAACCCTTCTGGTAACCATTCTTCTCTATCATCTGTTCACACCAAATCTTGTGTCAGATTAAAATCAAAGCTACCCAAATTACAGCTATATAATATAGGCTTCAAACGTCAATTTCAATACCTTTGGTTTTCCTAACAACCCAAATGAAACTTGTACCGGAAGCTTCTAACCCTGCAGCGATCTCGAATAACTGTTCATTCTTGAAGAAAGCCACGCTCCCAAAGGAAACATAAATGACTGAATTTGGTTTCTTGGAGTCAAGCCATTTGAGGCATTCAGCCTCATCAATGTTCGCTTTCTTTCCTCTCTCAGCCTTCTCCTCAAATCCCCTGTTGTAAACCGATAGCGGACCGATATGCCACGCTCTCTTTTGTACACAACTTTTGTAAAAATCGGCGTAATCATGTTCTAGCTCGTAGAAACTATTCAAAACAACTCCTGAGCTCTTCACTTCCGATTCCCTAACTTCAGTCATAAACTTTCCCATGTCGGATTCTCCATCGCCATCTATGATCTGTTCTTCAGTTATCACAATGTTCCCAGGGAGCTCGGGAATCACAAATGGCTCAGAGCTTGAAGCCACTCTCTTCTGTGGTTTATGCACTCCGATGCAATAACCAGCGCATAAAGAGAAGTAGCCAGTGCCGTGGAACACAAGTCTTGGCACATTGAACTTCCCAGCAGCTTCAGTAGCCCAGGGGAAGAACATGTCGGCGATAAGACAGTCTGGTCTCGTTGTCCCGAGGAGTTTCTCAAGCTGGTCTTTGAAAAACCTTGTCGAGAAAAAGAATTTCACGATCATCTCGTTTTTATCATCATTGTTGTTTGAAGTGAAGAAATCAACGTTTTCACATCCTTCTGGTAACCCCAGCTCCACGCAAGGGAAATTGAAGATCTGGATGTCGATTTCGAGACCCGGATTCAGATTCTTGAATGTGTCGATGGGTTTTTGGAGGATCTTGGAGTTGAGAGATGTGGTGAGGATTGTGGATTTGGCTCCTCTGCTAGAGAAAAGCTTAGCCATGTCTAGAGTTGGTATCATGTGACCATAAGCCATGAAAGGGAAGAACATAACGTGGAGCTTTCGATGATGATGATCACTACCCATGATTGGCTGGTTGAAAAGAAAACTAGATGTTTCGAGAAATTTGAGAAAAATAATTAAGAGAGACGAAAGATTCTGAAGTTCGTAGAAAATAGTACTATTTTTCCTCGTTGTATATATAATAATGGTTGCAAGAGTGTGGAGTATATATAACGTATAAAGCACCAAAATTTGGGTTTAGATGATTAATGGGTAACGGATACTGACGTCGTTGCATACGTCTCTAGTTTTGGTTTCTTTGGTACTTTCTCTCTTAACGTGCCAGAGTAGTGTCAGTTTTCAAGGTCTTTTGGAACCAAAACCTTGTAACTTGTAAACTAATTTCCAGATTAATAAATCATGTTTAATTTATTATGAAAAGAAAAAGGGAGAAGAGAAAAAACATAAGGTATATATACAATCAAGTTAATCCAAAACAAAGTGTGGTTAATTGACCAATATAAAAAAAAATCACGGCCGGATTAATATTATTGTATTAATTATAACAATTATTTTGTTTTCCTGACTTTTTTAATCATGACACAACACATACACATACACACCGATAACATCAATACAAAGCAATGGGTTACTTGACTTGGTCAATGCATTGGGTTACTTGTCTTGATCAATTTGGGTCATTGCAATAGAGAAAAGTGAGGTTATATGGTCCACCGGTTTAGCAGGACTTAGAAGAACGTATATAGCCATTCGCCTTTTGGACTTTTAAAAAGATGAATTTTTAGCCGTATATATCGATGTGACTGATCGAAAGAACAAACCAAAAAAACTCTTAATGGAGTTGTAATACATAAATAAGACAAGTTGTTAGAAGAAAAACTGAAGTCGATAAGCATAAAAGTGATGTTATATAATATCATGGAGTCACCCAACAGATATGTTTCTTCTAGAAATAGTTTGACGATGCTAATCAAATAAAATGTCTTGTAATTTAAATTTCTTTTAAAATTATTTTACTTTTTAGAAAGAATTAAAGGTTAGGTATTTGATATTGGTGTGTACCAAATCTTAGTAGACTTTTATGGTTTTTGTTCTTTCTTTTAACAGAACGAACAAATCTAAACGGAACTAATGTTGGGTTTGCGTCCTGATGGCTCAAGAACCTAACTTCACATTCACTTACCAATACTACAAACTAAAAGATCATCCATTGTAAATTTGAATGAACAAATACAATCTTTTACTGTTGTAACTCAAACCATCAGAATTACAAAAACATTATTGTTCCATAACTTGCAATACATTCAACTTCTTTATACCTTCTCTTTTTGCAGTTTAACTAACGTAAGCTCTTCCATCAACCTATCTACCTCTAGATCTGAAGATCCTCCTTCTTTCACCGCATTTTTCGCCATTTCTGCTAACTCCTTGGCCCGTTTCCTCCTCTCTTCTCCAACCATCACTTCCCTCACCGCTCCCTCCACTTTCTCTCTGCTAATGAAGTCTCCAACTACTTGCATCATCTTCTTCACTCCCACACTCACTCCTGTTTTCAACACTTGTGTCACCAATTTCTCGTTGTAGAACTGCTCGGCTCCCACGGGCCATGTCACCATTGGCAGGCCCGCTGCCACCCCTTCTAATAACGAGTTCCATCCACAATGCGTCAAAAATCCGCCAATTGCTTTGTGCTCAAGTATCAGCACTTGTGGCGCCCACCCTCGGATTATCAATCCTTTTCCCTTGGTCTTCTCTTCAAACCCCTCTGGTAACCAATCTTCCTTCTCAACTATTTATATGTAATGCAAACGCAAAAGTTAGAGTTTGAAACAGTAGAATCCTAATTAGATCATTGGTTTTTCTCTAAAACAAAAACAGAGGATTTTGCTGCAAAGAGAGTGATGTCTATGGTACCTTGGCTGCCTTTTCTGTTAACCACCCAGACAAAATCATGTCCTGACATATCTAAACCAGCTGCAATCTCTATCAGCTGCTCGTTTTTAAAGCTAGACATGGTTCCAAAGGCCATGTAAATCACTGAATCACATTTCTTGGAGTCGAGCCATTTCAAACATTCATGCTCATCAATGCTTGCCTTTTTGCCTCTTTCTGCTTTCTCCTCGAACTTTCTATTTCCTAAGGAAAGCGGACCGATATGCCACGCTCTTTTCGCCACAAAGCTCTTGAAATAATCTGAGTAAGCCTGTTCAAGCTCGTAGAAGCTGTTCACCAACACGCCAAAGCTATCTCTCTCTGAGTCTCTTATTGCCTTCATAAACCTCCCCATTACAGACTCTTCTTCTGTCTCCATGACCTGTTCCTCTGTAATCAAAATGTCTCCCGGGAGATCAGGAATCACAAAGGGCTCAGAACTTGTTGCCACATTCTTAGGGAGCCTTATGCAATGAGAAGCACATAAAGAGAAGTAGCCTGTGCCGTGGAACACAAGTCTCGGTACTCCGAACTTCTCAGCAACTTTAGTGGACCAAGGGAAGAACATGTTACCGACAAGACAGTCTGGTCTCATTGTCACGAGGAGCTCCTCTAGTGGCTCTTCGAAATATTTCATTGCGAGTAAAAACTTTTGACTCAAGTCACCTACGTTTAGGTCAGGTGTGGAGAAGATGAAATCAGTATTCTCACAGCCATCAGGCAAACCAAGCTCTGTGCAAGGGAAATTAAGGATCTGGATGGTGATGTCTTCGAGTCCCGGGTTGTCTTGGTTGAATGATTTGATGGGTTTCTCGAAGAAGAGCTTGGCATTGAGAGGTGTAGTGAGGATAGTGGATTTAGCTCCTTTGGTGGCAAAGAGCTTAGCCATGTCTAGAGTTGGTATCATATGGCCATGAGCCATGAAAGGGAAGAGCAAGAAATGGAGCTTAGAGACTTCGACAGGAGTTCCCATGTTTAACTGATGAGAAATCAAGATCCTGGTTTTTGTAGAGCTAATTTGGGAACTCGTTTCAGAAAGAGATAAGAATGTGCTTAGGAGGTTGAAGCAAGAGGCAAGGTAAGAGAGTGAAGTTTGGGAGATAACGCTTGCTTTATATATACAGTATAACAAAACAACTACAATATATGGTAACGAAAGTCCGAAACTGCACCGTTTTGTTCAACAAGATATGGATTTAAATGTTGCTAATCAATCACGTGTCGCTTTTACAATCACAAAACGGACCCATAACCTAATGTTTTTTAAAGAAGTAAAGAGATCAATCGTTGCAGATATTTGAGAAACTTTCTAAAGTTGATGATATGGGAAAAATTTGATATCCTTATGATAGGAGTTGAATAAATCTAAACGGGCTTATCTCCAAGTCGGATTTGTTTTGTCTTCCTTATTTTGTCAGCAATGACAATGACATGTCTAATTACAACAAAAACAGTTGATAGGAATTTTGGTAGGAGTTGAATCTCACGTCATTGCATTCGTCATTCTTCTTCCCTTTTCTCACTCTTTCTCTCTACATACTTCTTTGAGTTATCTTCTATTGTTTTTTTCTCTTTCAACAACAATAATTTGTTAGGAATTAGGACTTAGCTTCATTGATTCTTATATTCAGTGTATGATTCTGGTAATAACTTCTTGCAATCACATTCCCTTTGACGATAACATGAGATGGTGAATGAGAAAACAATACAGTTAGAAAGACTTCACTAATAAAAGCTTCTGTCATTGACTTGGGTTTCTACTTGATGGGCCTAAACCTTACTGGGCCTAAACCGTAACACTCCGGTTTTTTAACAGTAAACCGTAAATTGGATTCGGAAACGAGAGATGGTTTTCCGAGTTACCCTCCTCCTCGTTTCTCTTCAACAGAACTGTAGATTCCAGTTTTTGAAACCAAAATTTGAAAAGCGATTATTGATTGAATCATCATCGTCAAAGTAATGATCTTTTGCTCAATTTGATTGTCCAGGATCTAGTTTCAGCAATCTTTGGTTGCAATCTTTGGTTGTTTCGTTGAGATTCCAGCAATCAATCCTCATGCCCGACGACGATAAAGAGTTGCAGGAACCCAAGGAAGAAGACTCCTACGTTTGGGACAGCGATACGCAGCTATATATCCATCACAGGCTACGTCTCTTCCCAAATCTATCGATTCTATAGCCTAATTTCCTTAGTTTGCTTTAGTTTTGATTGAATATAAGCAGAAATTGTCCATTGTGTTTAGGTTTGATTGTCTTAGTGTTAAAAGCTTTATCTGCTATTTATCGTTTTTAACTATAAAGAGTGATGAAAAAGGCAGAGACTTTATTGAGATTGATGCTTAATTCCATTGAACTAAGGACTCTATTCATTTTTGCATGCTAACTTTTGTTTCGATTTGTGAATTGCAGTAGTGGGTTTTACCATGACCCAAATGCTGGTTGGTATTATTGTAGCAAGGATGGTCGTTACTACAAGCATGAAAATGGCGAATATGTTCCCTTGGAATACGACGAGTCTTCGGTGAACCCTCCTGGAGATATTGTCACCTATGAGCCATCTGAAGATGACTTAGGCAGAAAATGTGCATTTTCTCAGGCTGAGAATGTTGAAAATGGATGTGAAGTTTCTCTGAGTAATCCTGGAGAAACTCCTTCAGGTAAATTTTCATCTAGTGTTCCGGTGGATTATTGAGTAGCATCTATAATATTTAACTGATACTGATAGACACGTTATTTGCTCGAAAGAGTCAACAGGGTGCCCAAATGACCAGGAACCTGAACATCGTCAACGACCTTCCTCATGGTTGGTGGTTATATCCTTTAGTAGATCATGGAGATTAATATATGTTTTTTCATCAAATGGTTTATGAAACTTTTTTATCAGGGTGGAAGATACACTAATTGAACTTTATCTGGATGGTTATAATCAACATCCCAGTGCTTCCAGCTATGAGAGGGCTTCTGGGGAAAATAATCAGGATTGTCAGATGTTGTCAGCTAATGGTCTTTGCCTGGGATAATGCTTATTAGAATTTTATATTGCATACGTTGGAATGAATTTGCTCTTCAAGTTTGGAATTTAAGGAGAGAAGCTACAAATTGTGTTTGTTCTCCAGGAGATGATGATGCTGAGGAACTTGAAGAGGGAGAATGGATTCCTGAAGAAGATTTTGATCCACAAGAAGAGAACTTTGGTGAAGGTTTTTATCTCTTCTGTTCTTTTCATTTGCTTTATTTCCGCTCCATATCAGCTTTCTTGGTCATGGTTTTTGATATATGAAGCTAAATAAATCCTTATTCCTCATGGTGGATAGTATTTTTCTCTCGTAAGCTGATCTTAAAATTTGAAATAATTAACTAACCCCCGTAGTGCTGTTTAGGGGGATCTTATTACTTCGATGATGTGTTTTCTTCGGCTCATATTCATAGCTTTCATGCTCACTGTTTCATTTCTAGCTGCTCCTTCAAGCGAGGAAGAAAGATGGCTAGCACAATATGGTCAAGTCATCGAATCCCCTGGGAAGACCCTGCCTGAGATCCCGTCTGTTGATTTGTGGGATTGGAAACTTGTATGTGAAACCAGAGAAGCTGACAATGAACAGGTGGCTAGGTTAGTAGGGAGGCTGGTCAGACAGTCGGCGAACCTTCATCCATCTGTGGTTTCTGGTGGCACACTTTTAAAAACTGCCCCAATTTGTGAAGCTCGGCTTCACCTAGTGCGAGTTAGGACAGGTTTACCATTTTCCTTCTAACCGAGCCTTGTTCCTGTGAAATGTGAATAAATATTGTGTTGCTGCAATCGATTTTTGTTAACCTGGTGTGCTCTGTTATATGGGGAAACGTAGAAAACGAATTTGATTTTCAAATGATTTATTCCAGGTCAGGTCTATAAACTTCGAAATCCTAGTGCCAAATACCTTGCATCCTTGTCAGTATATGACGCCTCCAACCCAACAAAAGATTGGGAATTCCCTGATATTTCAACTGAATGGCAAAATCCTGATACAAAACGCAAAGCCAAGAAGGGGAAACCAAAAAGGGCCAGCAAACTTACAGTGAAGCCTAGTGAAGTAGACATGATTGAAGAGGTACTCCAAATCCACCTTCATGGCTGAATTCTTGTATTTTATGTTTGAAAATGTTTGTGAAGGATGTAAACACCTCTTGAGATTCTGTCAAATATCTAGCAGAAGACAAAACGCAAAGCTAAGAAGGTAAAACCAAAAGCTGACTGCAAACTTACGGTGAAGCCTTGTGAAGTCGACATGTTTGAAGAGGTACTGCAAATCCATCTTCATGGCTGAATTCTTCTATTTTTTGTTTCAAACTGTTTGTGAAGGATATTAACACCCTGCTTCTTGAATTTTTGCCAAATATCTAGCAAGAGACAAAACGCGAAGCTAAGAAGGTGAAACCAAAAACTGACTGCAAACTCACAGTGAAGCCACGAGATGAAGTCAACATGATTGAAGAGGTACTCGGACCTCACCTTCATGGCTGGATTCTTGTATTTTATGTTTCAGAATGTTTGTGAAGGATGTAAACATCCTGCTGCTTGAACTTCTGCACAATATCTAGCAGGAGACATTTTTCTAAAGCTCTGTGTATGGGGAAATTCAGTGAGAAACTTAAATCTGTTAAGAGTATTTCGAAGGCATAGTTTAGTGTTATTAGAACCCTAGTAAGCTAGTATTTTCATTGTTGCTCCTTGTTGTTTATCAGCAGAGAAGCTGTTCATACAGAGATAGAGCCGCTGAGAGAAGAAATTTGCATGGTGGATATGGTGTTGGACCAGGTCAAAAAGGAACAACAGTGGACCATAACACGGACGAGCATTCAGTTCCCGACACTGGTTCTGAAGAGGATACTGTAGCAGAAGCATTGGAGCTATCATTTGGATCTGGAAGTTATGCAAGGAGGATAATGGGAAACATGGGTTGGAAGGAGGTAACTTGTGGATCTTATCACTTGTGAGTTGTGATGTTATTTGGTGTCACCGTAATTTATGATTACTGGGGAAATGCTAATGCAGGGTGAGACGCTAGGGAAGAATACAAAAGGTTTGGTTGAACCGATACAAGCAGTGGGCAACACTGGGAATGTAGGGCTAGGATTTCCTCAAAGGAGAAGGAAATAATATGAGGTACAAGATATTCAGTTTAAGGGACTCTTAGTGTTCATATATTACTTGAGAAATTGAGTTACTATATAAACTTGGATTGGCTTATAACAAGAGAGGTTGCAATAGGTAGCTAAATTTCATCTAGACTTGTAAGAGTTGAGAATCATTTACTTGCTGATTTTGAGAAATAGAATGAGAAATCGAAGTACCAAGCAATAGACAAGTTGGTTTCGATTTTTATTGGACCAAGCAATAGAACTGTATCAAGAAAACAACATATCGGATTTATGGTCCATTTTCTCTTGGTCGACAATTTTTTGAAATGGCGCGACGTTGAACAAAAATTATACGAACAAAGAAAGCTATTTCCAGGTTACTGCCTTTATATTTGGATGACTTGTTCCAAGGGGAAACTTTTTTTTTTTTTGTCTGTCATCTGATGATATTAGAACTTTCAAAGGAACCAAGATGATTGCAACAGCTACACTGTAATCTATAACCATCATGCCATTGGACGCATCCTAGTAAATACATAAGAAAGACACTCCCTTTATTTTGGTCTCCGTTCTTCAGCCACACCTTATAATATCATCCACAAGATAATAAGTGGTGTCTAGCAAATAACAAAGCGAAGCTATATCTATATTTATTTACTTATTGATTGTCGTGAATCTATCTTTAATGGTGACATGCCATAGAATTATCACTATTGTGTGGTTGTGCTTGTAATTGTTTGTAAAAATTTTGATTTTATGAATCAAAGATTATCAACATCTAGACTTTAATAGTTAAGGAAATAATAATATTTAAAAAACGCGTACCTAAATCTAATGAAAAGTCAAAATTACGGTCAACGCCTTACGAGACGCGTCTGGTTCTTGAAAGCAAGTTCTGCGTTATTTCATCATCAATCAAAGTCGCCATTTTATTTTTATTTAAAGTCTCACGTCACGGAATTATCTCTCTGAATTCATCATCTTCATCATTACCTTCTTTTTCTCAATCTCGATTGTTTTCTTCCAAATTCATGTCGATGATGGCGGGTATACAAGGCCAGATTCTCGAGGTCACTGGTTCGTACCTTTCTCACATCCCCAATTCTATTATGTTCTTCAACCTTATCTATGATCCGTTGAAATGTTAACTTTTAAAATTTCTGGGATTCTTTTGATTTGTCAGTTGTTGGGTGCCAGAAATTGAAAGACACGGAATGGTTTTCAAGACAAGATCCATACGTCGTCCTTGAGTATGGTGGCAGAAGTCACCGTACCAGAACCTGCACAGGTTATTTTTAATACCACCTCTTTTATTCATAATTTGTTCAGATCCAGAAAAAATTGAACAAAGTTAAGATCTTTCAATGAATTTGATTGATGGGTTTGTTTTTTCAGATGGTGGAAAGAACGCTGTTTTCCAAGAGAAGTTTATCTTCACTTTGATTGAAGGGCTTAGGGATCTTAAGGTTGCTGTCTGGAATAGCAACACTCTCTCCACTGATGACTTCATTGGCAATGCAACGTATGTGTCACTTCTTATCATTGCCTTGTTATGCTTTTTAATACCCGCTTTGGATTTGGAATTGAGTCTTTTGTTGTTTGGTTGTTATTAGGATTCAATTGCAGAAAGTTCTTTCTCAGGAATACGACGACTGTACCTGGACTTTGCAGAGTAAAACTGGGAGGTAATTACATTGGCTTTACTAGTTTTTGTTCCTTTTCCATTAAGTATCATGTTTGGTAATCTCGATTATTGCATGGTTCACATTTGTCTAGCTGATTTTGGTGCAACTTTTTGATGTGGTTTCTACTATATAGTGCTTGAATATATAGTTTCGCCAGTTGCTTTGCTTTGCTTTGCTTTGTTCTTGTCATTTACTTACAGTGCTGACATGGTTTTGCTCACTGATCAGAGTCGTTATGTGTGTTTTTGTGTCCTAAATTGTTAATCTGTGTGAACTACTTGTTCGAATGTTCTGTTTCTACATTGAGCACACTCACAATTGATGTAGCATTTTGATTAGGTTTCTCTGGAACTTATGAAAGATAACTAGACATTTTGACATAAATGGAGCTTCTATTGTCTGTTGTTAGGTTACCTCAGTAAAGAGATGTGAAGTTGCGTTTAAACATTGTAGCATCAAATTAGAATTTCTTAAAACTGGTCTCTTGAGGTATTCCATTTTTGTTTTTGAAAAAGAGAAAGTTATGTGTTTTTTAATCCATGGCTATGTGTTTTGTTTTCTTAAATTCCTGGAAAATCGGTTACAATGTGCCAAGATTTTGGTAGCTTGTCCTCAGCGATTGCTCCTTGTAAAAGATTACTTTTTTGATTAAAAGCCTTGTGAAAAACATCAACCTTTCTGTCTTGTAGATTCGCTGGAGAAGTACAACTCCTACTGCATTATGCGGGAGCAAAGGTAAGTCGAGCCTCAATTAGCAACATTGGTTAACATGTTCCATTATAAACAAAAGGCTAAACACACAATCCACTCTTGTATGCAGAAACATAATTACGGGTCTGCGCCATCAGCACCGTATGCACCTCACGTACCTCAATACTCAGCACCGCCTTCTGCATCTCCGTATTCAACAGCACCACCATACTCTGGACCATCTCTATACCCACAAGTACAACAATACCCTCAGCCATCAGGATACCCTCCAGCTTCAGGGTATCCTCCTCAGCCATCTGCCTATCCACCTCCCTCAACCTCGGGCTACCCTCCGATCCCTTCAGCTTACCCACCTCCTCCGCCATCCTCAGCTTACCCTCCTCAACCATACCCTCCGCAACCATCATATTACCCACAAGGTACCTTCCTTTCTTTCCTGTTCTATGCTGCAATTGATCGCATTTGCTTGTCTCTAACTATAGTCAGTGGTGGTTGATCTTTTTTCTTCTTGTTTCCAGGTCCATATCCAGGACAATACCCACCTCCTCCATACTAGAGCGTTTGGCGTTTAGAATTTGACGGGAAGTGGTCATGATGTATAGATTATAGTTATGGTGTTTTCTAGAATTTGGCAGACGAATTTCTTTGTTTTGTTTTTTTTATATCATCTTCCTTGTGCTATTGCTAGCGTGATGGTTAATTTTTGAGTTGGTCAGTGAAACTTATTGAGAAGTTTGGATCTTTTCATGTTTAACCAGATCGCAGATTATATTGAATTATTACTCTAAATCCTTGGTTTTGTGTGTTCATCATCCTCTTGAGTTAAAATTATGTTAAAAACAAAAAAAGGTTTTGGTTCTGTCTTTAACTTTAAGAAACGGAACTTATCGGCGTATAATCATCGCACTTGTGATCAGATGCAATTAGAAAAAGGTTATTTGGTCAATGTATAGCAATATCTTTAGGTTCTAACAAAAACATTATTGTTGACAAATAGCCCAAAAGTAGTAGAATTTAGCCGACAGATTTTACTGCACTTTGGTTTCTCGATCTCTACTCCAAATGAGTAAAAAGTGGGTAAAGCGGGAAACAGCAAAAGAAATCACACATTTAATAAAAAATAAAGAAAAAGAAATTCCACATTAAATAATCACAACAAGAAAAACAAATAATATATTAGTAAAAGACAAACGTAAAAACCATCTCTCGGCCTTCTCTCATAAATCAATCTCTCTTCTTATCACTCTCCGAAACCCACTTCCAGCTTTTTCCTCTCTCTTTCTCTCTCTAGTCTCTCTTTTGTAGCTCTCCCCTGCTAAGCTAACCACTGCACGTTTCCATAGAGAGGAAAGATGAGTCTCTCTCCGAGAGATTTTCTCTCTATCATCTTATCTTCTTCCGTGTAATGCTCTGAGCCAAAACCCAATAACTAAATCAACAACAATATAGAAGAGAAGAGAAAGATCTTATCTTTCTTCTCATTCTTGAGTTTAGTCCCCCACAATGGCGATTCGGAAGGAGGAAGAAAGTAGAGAAGAACAGAGCAATTCGTTTCTTCTTGATGCTCTCTACTGCGAAGAAGAGAAATGGGACGATGAAGGAGAAGAAGTTGAAGAAAACTCTTCCTTGTCTTCTTCTTCTTCTCCATTCGTTGTTTTGCAACAAGATTTGTTCTGGGAAGATGAAGATCTGGTTACACTCTTCTCCAAAGAAGAAGAACAAGGACTCAGCTGTCTCGATGATGTTTATCTTTCCACGGATCGAAAAGAAGCTGTTGGTTGGATTCTGAGAGTCAACGCTCATTATGGCTTCTCTACTTTAGCAGCTGTTTTAGCCATAACTTATCTCGATAAGTTCATCTGTAGCTACAGCTTACAGAGAGACAAACCATGGATGCTTCAGCTCGTTTCTGTCGCGTGTCTCTCATTAGCTGCTAAAGTCGAAGAAACCCAAGTCCCTCTTCTTCTAGACTTTCAAGTAAATGATGATACTTGCAATAAATTTCCTTAAAGTTTAAGTCTTTTATCCCTCTGTTCTCATCTCTCTGTTTTTTTGGGGGTTTGCAGGTGGAGGAGACAAAGTATGTGTTTGAAGCAAAAACCATACAGAGAATGGAGCTACTGATTCTGTCTACTCTCGAGTGGAAGATGCATCTCATTACTCCAATTTCGTTCGTAGACCACATTATCAGGAGATTGGGACTTAAGAACAATGCTCACTGGGATTTCCTCAACAAATGCCACCGTCTCCTCCTCTCTGTAATCTCCGGTTCGTAAACGACAAAAAGAAAAAAGCCACTCCATTTCGTTTTACCATCTGCTGAATCTGAGTAATCATCTTACATTCTTGTCTTATCTTCCTCAATTGTCTTTGTCAGATTCAAGATTTGTCGGGTACCTCCCATCAGTAGTTGCCGCAGCTACCATGATGCGAATTATAGAGCAAGTTGATCCCTTTGACCCTCTTTCATACCAAACTAATCTCCTCGGTGTCCTTAACTTAACCAAGGTTAGCTTCTCTAATCATCTCTCTACTTGTTTTCACTCAGTCATTTTCTCAAACAACTCTCGTGCATTAACAGGAAAAGGTGAAAACTTGCTACGATCTAATCCTCCAACTACCAGTGGACCGCATCGGTTTACAGATCCAAATCCAATCTTCCAAGAAACGCAAGAGTCACGATTCATCATCATCGTTGAACAGTCCAAGCTGCGTGATTGATGCAAACCCTTTCAATAGCGACGAAAGCTCAAACGATTCGTGGTCAGCGAGTTCGTGCAACCCACCAACGTCGTCGTCGTCCCCGCAGCAACAACCTCCATTGAAGAAGATGAGAGGAGCTGAAGAGAATGAGAAGAAGAAGCCGATTTTGCATCTGCCATGGGCAATCGTAGCCACTCCATAATCGAAAGCTCGATTTCGTTTATATGATATTTACTGTTTTTTTAAACTTTGAGAACAATCTTTGTTGTATTAAGCTTTACCCGTTTGCATATACGAAATGTCGCGAATGCCCTTACGTGCCATGGCTTGATAGAGTTAATGGGTAAAGGGTATTCATGACATTTGACTGCATGGGATGTGACGAAGGAGAGAATTAGAAATAATAATAATAATATTGCGTAAATTTTGAGGCTTGCCCAATCTTTGGGCCGTAATCTCCGGCGTTATTCATATTTTATTAATGTTTTATATTATGAGTAGTAGTATGTTCTAAAATCTGCTTTGCTGAAGGAAATAATAATTACATACATATTCTTTTACTCCTGTAGTTTAGGAAAGAAAAAAACGCATTTAAATCCGTGCTATTTGATAACTACATTTTTTTCGTCCAGAATGGTGGATAATACAAAATTTAAGAAATGAGATGTCACAATGTTTTAATATTTGAATGAGACTGTTGTGTTTATGATCGAAAGTGAAAGATTTAGCGTTTTTAGCTTTGACTTTTGGGAGAAGAGCCAATTGTTGCTGCTTTTTTTGTCAGTCTTTAAATATAATCGCTTTCAAAGATGAATCAATAATTAAAATTTTAAAACGGAAAGACAAAAATGAAAACGTAACACTATATTATTGCTTTAGATTTTTTGTCTAAAGTCTTGTCAAAACCTGCTCTACACTATATTATTGCGTATCAAATAACTAACTACACATGAACATGTAAGTTGTCGAAAATAACAACATATAATTATAAATGTTTTTAAAAATCAAACAGCGAAACTTAAATCAAATCTACAGAGTGTAGATCTTTCGTTGACCAGTAGATAAATTAACTGCGACAGACAGACACAGGACAAGAAGGAGGAAGTGAAGTAAACGCGCCATATATAGGTGAGTGTTGTTCGACGACGATAAAAATGTGGTGCAGCATTAGTAACAACACCAGAACCAAAGTAACCTGCTTCCACTCTGAGCACCTGGGATTAAGACACGTGGCAAAAAGTATCCAGCGTTACTATTCTTTTTTTCTTTTAATAACATCAAATAATCGTCAATTAATTACGAAAATTGAAGATATTAAATTTAACAATTTACTATTATAAAATCCCTTTTGTATCACGGAAAAGCTTATATGATAATGCGATTGAATCACGAGAAATTGATTTTTTTTTTTTAAACAAAACTTTAGGTTGTGTGAAAATCTTGGCTCCTTCTTTTACACTTTTTCTTTTCCAATTTTATTTTCTCTTTGGACTTTTTATTTATTTATTTTCTTGGCAATAAAAAAAGAGAATTTAAATCTATAACTTTTTTCACGTGTGACACGAATTTTCTACTTTGGGGGATTCAGATTCATCGTTCTTTTTCCTTTATATTCTCAATTTCATTTCGCTACTTAGAAAAAAAACGAATTGCTTTAGCTGATGTCGTTTCTTAACGCTCAGCCTCACGTCATCAAAGCATTTAAACTCCCCTCGTTCATGTAATCTTACATTAATACGTATGCGTAATGCGTTTATGTATTGTTTAAAACAAAAGATCCGTTCTCTAACTTCAACTAAAAAGTTAACATCCATGCATATGTATTAGAATATCAAATTAAGCACAAATATTAACATGTTAGCAAAAACATGACTCTTTATTTCTACAATATGTATATCGACTTTTAATCACAAGTTTACTGGCTGTAGAAAATAGGTATATTTGTGTATATACGATTGAAAGTGTTCATATATTATATATATGATATGTTTTATTTTTGCCGTTGTTCTTGAGCAACTATATGCTAATATATATAGGAAGAAATAATATATTCTTCTTATTATTCTTATTTTGTATTTTTAAAAATAATATTTTATAATTTGCAGAAGAACGGGAACAATGTGATATATCAAAACTGAACAAATAAAAATACTGAAATTTGAGTAGTTAATCTAATAAAAGAATCTCTAGTGCAAAAACACTGGTTTAAAATTAAACAATTAAGATGATATATCAAAACTTGCATACCAAACTATACAAAAATTATAATCGGCCACATGCATTACTATAATTTTATGATAACATTTGAAAATCTGGAGTAGGGCATGTAGCTACATAATTGATGAAAGGTGAAAAAGGATGTATGTGGAAATCGGGAGGTTTTCAAAATGGGAGACCAAAAAATCTTTGTAGTTATTCGTTTTCTTTTACAAATTTCAAATAATAAATATGTTGTGGAGAATGTGTTTTCTGTCCTTTTTTTTTTTTTTTTTTTTTTGTCTCTTCTAATGGTCTTCTCCTCTTTAAGGTATGTTATCAATATCATGGTACCATACGCATCTCGTGAACCATATAATGACTTGCCATAAATTATTTATTTCCTGAAACAAAGATAAGATGAAAAAGAGATTACTTGCTACGAAGAAAATAAGTTCTTTTAACCAAAAAAAAATTGGTCGAAAAAAAAAATTCTTCACATCTATTTACAGTCTTTACTTTTGGGTATAATATATACTCTTCTGGACCGAATAATTCATTCCCTTCCCATTCCATCCCATCAAATAAATGTGAAACTATTCTTAGTCAGCTTTGAATTTTGGTAGTTTTATTTTTAATTTTTAATTAATAGGTGTTAAAATCGATGCTTTTTTATTGAAGAAAACTCAGTTATTAAAAAAAGAAATCAAAATATATTTGTATTGGTAAAAACAAATGAAAAAAGTTTAGAAAAAATGGGAAAGGAAAACAGCTTGCACCCAACATGGAGAAAGGGCAAAGAGGTCAATGTGTCCCCACAACAATAATTATAGAATATTATTATCATTCTCAATGGCTTTGTGACCTTTATATCTTAAATATTTCTTCTTTTGACCTAGTCTCTTCCCTTTTTACTTCCACTCTTCTTTTTTTCTTTTATTGTAATTTGAAGTGACGAGAATGTGTGTATGGTCAAAATGTTATACCGGGGAGAAGATTACAATACATCAAAATTTGTTACAGAACTGCTGCATATGCTTATCAGTATTCTCTGAGAAATTAAGTAAGTTAAGATAAATCACAAGTAGAGTAAACTGTGGAAACACTTCTAATCTAGCGATTCATCGATATGGTTTAACATTATCTCTTACGATCGATTTACTTCACTAATTAAGTGAATGTCTTTTTTTTTTTTGCTTAATAGTCGAAAAAAGTTTGAAGTATATATAGGTCCATCATCTTTTCGGATCATTATTTTAATCCTCATTTGTTTTATCGGTGTTTGAATTCGTGTTTTTGAAAAACTCTTTCCTCCTGATAGTAAGCAAACTATCAACAGCGATTTAAATGCATCGTTTGTGTATGCACATTTTTTACGTCGTCTCATACCACGCGCTACTTGCCTATTCTATCTATGGCTCTATGCATACGAGTCTCCTTAATTAACGTTGCAACTTGCATGTAGCAATATTTGCTCCATGGTTAAACAAATAAACAATCAGATCAGATAGTCATTCATTGAAAGAATTCGGTGTGTTTATCGCTGTCTCCATCCTCTTCGTTCATATATGTACAATATATTTAACAAATTTTAAATTACAGATTTATTTTATGATACAACATAAATAACTTAAATGTTTAATAGTTTTTTTTTTATAGTGCCATAAATCTTGAGTTTGAATATGATCCAGAGTTTCAAAATTATGTGTCTCATTTAAAACTAAAAGAACTCCAAAAACACATCTCCATAGATTTCTACAAGCTATAACAAACAGATCTCCATAGATTTCTACAAGCTACTTTCATTAATTTGCCACATGCAATCATCAAAAGATTAAAGTAAGCCTTCAAATTGCTTATGTGTTTACCCATATAAAAGAATATACGCCGTGTTAAGAGTTTCTTAGAAGAAGTCATGACTTGAATTATTCTCTTTGTTGACGATTTGATCGAAGCAAACCAAAAGTACATATATATCATAAACTAATTATACTTTTACAATTGAGTACTGCACATACGTTTTTTACTAGTCAAGGGATGTTGACAAATTCACATGCATTGAAAATCAGGACATGATTAGCTTCAAAACAAAGGAAGTATAAAAAGAAGTAAAAAAAACAAAAACAAAGAGCTGCATTCTCAAAATTTGTATAGTCCATGATTATGTCTCACAGCTGCAAAGTCTATATGGTGGTTCATAAAACCAAGTAATCATTGGTCCAATGCAGTAAATAAAACAAAAAAGATATTCATATGTGGGAAATTATAACAAATAAACAAGGAAATATATACTGTATTTTAATATCATATGATCACATATATATATATATATATACTTTTTGAAGTGTCTCACAGTCAATATGGGATTAGAACTCAGGTTTTGATGTTATATCTTTCAACGTGGGTTGGTAATTTCTTTCCGGAAAATGGATGACATCCCGAGACACTATTTAGAATCTATGGTTTAGACTTTTTAGATAAAGATTATTTCAACTATAGTTGATAAACTACGTACTGACCATATTTCAACAGCTACGATCGGATAGTCAACAATTATCTTAAATGAAATACCACAATTTATTCAATGCAATGTATACTGACACGCCCATTTGTTAGTTTCTATTTTATCAGAAAATTTTATAATATACCATTTAAATTATTTTTATTGAAATTAATGATAAAAATAATTTAATTAATAAACAATTATTGAGGAAAAGGTTCTTCTAAGGATGAGCGAGTGGCGAATCAGACTCCTTCCTACTTTAATGAATTTTTGTAATAACTTTTTTTTTTACTGCAAATTTTTGTATTGATTAAAAAATTATGTTATCGGCTTCATATCGATGTATTCCGAATATTTAAGGCAAAGATGGAAAAAGGTGTAAGCAATTCATTAGCTTTTAGTTCCAAGCCATATACAAACTAAAACCAAACTGAACTATTGAGCTTTTTTATATTTCTGACTCGGTCCAAATTCTACATTTTTTTTTTTTTGTTTAGGCAGAGGTCAAATTCTGCATAGAAATTTAGAAAACTACATAAACCAATGAATATGTTAGAATATATGTAAATTAAACATGCAACATAAGACATAAATGGGATGCATCCAAAGATCTCTTCTAATGATTAGTAATTAATTGAGCAATTATGGCAATAATGATAGAAAAATGAAAATGAAAACTATAAGGGTTATAAATGAAGTAGGTCCAAAAATGAAATATAATATTAATGGAAAATAACAGAAAAAAAGAAGAAGAAAGGGTATAGTGTGAGCTGCAATTGCAGAACCTGTCGCTATGGCCCTCTCCTTAAGACAAATCAGACTGCAGGTCCCAAACCCTTGTTCTATTTCGTGATTCACATTATTGTATGCTTTTATCTCCACACTTCTCCGTTCTCATATATACATGCATATTTTATGTCTATTTTATATGACTATAGCCTGTACATGTTATCTTAAATATCCGTACGTATAAATATAATATATGCATAGCAATTTGAGCCTTTTAGACCATTTTCAATCAATATACCACACCCAAATGAATGTAACATTTAGTTGATTATTCTATTAACAGCCTCTTAGATAACGAAGATACCTGAAATTTTGTCTAAATGATGATGTCGAAAATATGAAGATTCATGATGTTGTGTCTCAAAGTCAAATATTCGTATATGAGGCTTTTAACAATACTATGATAAAAAAAAAAAAATTGATTCTGTTAAGTGAATTCACATATTTATGATAAATATATTGTTGGCAATTAAAAGTTACAGAAAATACATAAATGTTGTTAAATACATTGGGTGAACAAATAAAACGAGGTTAATTATGTATAGAAGACATGATGAGTAATGTGTTTTTTTTTCCCGGCGTACATGAGAGTAATGGTAATTAGTAAGATTAAAAAATGCTCACTACAAAAAATAAAAAGATAAAAATGTTATTGAATTATATATACTTGTTCTTTATCAAAAAGAGTATATGTTTAATGAAAGATTTTCTTATAAACAGACCGAACCCCAGTATTGCAACTGGTATCCAATGTGGAATTTGTGTATCCATATAATTCAATAGTGGTCACAATTTCATATATGAAGCCAAATCTATAGTCTCACGGTTTCACAAAGAAACATCAAGAAACATACAAAATGTCCTCAAACATTTTCTCCTTTTTTGCATCATTTATCGATTGGAGCTACAGAAACAGTTTCTTTTTGAAATTAGAATATTTCGATAGTAGCCACTCTACGATAAGTCGATAAGTTATTTTAACATCCAGTACTCCATGCATACGTTATACGCGCACAGTGTAGTGAATTAGTGATATATGTACAATGAAAGAAGCATATATATGTTAAGAAATACCACTTTTGTTATTATTTGGTTTCTACGTTCTGTCCATGTCCACTAGAAATGACATCAAGAGAGATTATCAGTTTTTAATTTTTTGGGAAATAAGAAACTACTGTAAATTAAATTGAATATATATAAATGATATGAATAATTGTAAGATTATTTTCGGATTTTTGAAGTTTAATATCTATAAAAGTAAATAAAGAAGTTTAATATCTATGTTATATTGGGATTTCGATTTTCATGTTGTCGTATTGGAGTAAGGTAATCATCATATATATGGTACAACAATTAGAGAAGAAAGGTGAAACTCACGAGATATGTATTACATGTTGTCCAAATTCGTGGGCAAACGATTCACTCTGAAATCGTGGTCACACAAAATAATTATGACTCGATCAGAATATATTTTTTTTTTGGTACGCTCAAATTTTTCATATACTTTTTTTTTCTTGGTAGATGAACAAAAAAAACTAAAAATAAGACATATATGTAGGTATAATGCATATTATGGAGTTGACGGTTGGATCGTACGTACGTATTACTTGAACAAGTAAATGTCGGGATTTTGACAGAGGAAGCGAATGAGCAAAACTATGCCAACATATTAAATAAAGTCAGAGCTTCGTTTCATTTTTTATCCTCATGAGTTGTAAGATTCATTTCAACTTATTTTTTTACCTACCATTACTACTCTTGTACTTTTGATATTTATTGAATTTTATCTGTTCATTTTTTATTTTATTACCTTTATTTTTGTTAATTTTATTACCTATAAACAAAAAATAAAGTATAATTTTCTAATTAGTATTATAAAAAGACTTATAGTATTACGTACATTCAACTCGTTGATACATTTAAATTTAAAGATATATATGAATCTTACATGTTCTTGCATATTTTTCTTCCATGTAAAAGCCATATATATCTCAAACTACAATACAAAATAAAAATTGTGGGAATTATCTACAAACATTTGGTTAGACAAGTGACAATAGATAAAAAAACTGTTGTATAAAAAAGGAAAGAATTTTGAGTTAATCTGAAACTTTTTAATTTCTGAATTTTTACTGTTGACAAATTTTAATTCTAAGTTGCCTTTTGAGAGATAACTATCTATTAAATAATAAATTAATTGATTTATGTTCCTATGTATATGGTTCGTATGGCAACTAATCCACCTTTGTGAGCACAGATTAGAGTGCTCGAAACGAAATTGAGTGTCTGTCTAAATGATTGTAGCTCCTTCTGTTTTTGGAATGTTCCAGAAACAATTAATATATCTTTTGGACAGTTAAATGTTAGATGGTTATATTCAATCCGACTGGTCCAGCTAGAATCAAAGACAACACATATATGCAGGGTTTAATCAAAGCTTGCATCTACGAAAATAGAAACAACATCGAGTCAAAACTTGCATGTACCCATATAAACTTGTCAAAGTAATTGAGTCGATAGAAGTATTTGGGAGGGTCAGTAATTGTTTCTAGCAAGGTGTGGGTAAGAAATTAATTGCAATAAGAAATTCGAGGTCAAAGAGTTGACAAAACAAAACAAAAAGTAAAATAAAACCTGAATGAAGCAAAGGGATTGGTTTTTCAACTATTACCATATTTAAAGTTTTATTATGACATACTAACATAAATGTGTTGATTCTGAATGAAGTAATGAAGAGGGTTTGGATGATGTCTCATCAGTCACCACTGCAAAAGGATGTCCTGTAATTTGTTTAGACAAAGATTTTGTGGGTATCTTCTCTCTCTACTACTTTTAAGATTGACCTATCTTCTCTATGTATATTTACTTTTACCTTATTTACATTATAGAAAAATAGATAAATAAATCTCTTTTTTGTTTGGTATGTGAAATAGAGGCATTCGCTCGCATGTCCTGGTTAAAAGCCCCTCATAACCTTAAATTTCTCTTGAAAACCCAACGAAAATTTTATTCAACGCTCGAACTCACTTGGCAGGCTTTAAAGCCAAGCCCATTCAGACAGTGGCATCAAGTGAGCCAATAGCTAGCTACAAATCCTAAGAGAATGGTTTAAGGAATAGAGACACCTAGCTTACTATAATTTGTCGTTGTCAACAAAAACAATATATATACTTTCTTAAACCCATAAATATGCTGATGATAAAATTAAGGAAAATATCTTAGTTAAAGAATATTCATATGTTTTACAAATTCACGATATTCAGGAAATTAAGGAAAATATCCTAGTTAAAGAATATCCATTTGTTTTACAAATTCACGATATTTAGGAAATAACACGTTGAGAATCCTAATAAAATTATGACTGAGATAATTCCCTGTAGAAAGATTTTAGGCGAGAAATTTGGAGACAGAAAAAAAGCTTACTTAAGGAAAAAGAAAGAGCTTCTTACTTGATAAGCAACCTTGACCACTCAAAGGGAAAAGGTGATCGGCAACCATGGATGATGGAGAAGAGCTACCGGTTAAAACAATGCTGATGCTTCATGATGATTTAATATTAAACTGCTTAGCGCGCGTCTCAAGATCAAACCATCCAACTCTCTCATTAGTATGTAAGAGATTTCACTCTCTCCTTGCTTCAGTAGAGCTTTACCAAACCCGAACCCTCTTAGGCCGCACCGAGAGGTGTTTCTACGTGTGCTTACGACTCCGTACTGATTCTAAACAACTACATTGGTTCATTCTTGGCCAGAGACAATATAGTTCCAGAAAGATTTTGGTCCAAATTTTATCTCCCAATTCTACCTCTGCGGGTATTGCAGTGGTTGGTCCTAATATCGATGCCATTGGCGGAGGAATAAAGAGTAATACTTTGTCTAGCGTTATGGTCATGGACTCTCGTTCTCACACGTGGCGTGAAGCTCCAAGCATGCGGGTGCCCCGCATGTTCCCATCAGTTTGCACCCTTGATGGGAAAATATATGTAATGGGAGGCTGTGATAATCTAGATTCAACGAATTGGATGGAGGTTTTTGATACGAAAACTCAAACTTGGGAGTTTTTACAGATCCCTAGCGAGGAGATATTTGGAGGCTCTGCGTACGAAAGCGTAAGGTATGAAGGAACCGTCTATGTTTGGTCTGAGAAAAAGGATGTGACTTACAAGCTACATGAAGGTAGATGGAGTGCAGCAGACATGTCGGCGAATGGTTGGGGTTGGCCAGGATCTTCTTATTGTGTGATAGAGAATGTGTTATACAGTTGTTTTGTCCACAAAATCCGTTGGTATGACCCCAAAGAAAGAGTATGGACACCTTTAAAAGGACTGCCTTCCTTGCCTTGTAATGGCCACGTTAAATTGGCGGATTATGGTGAAAAAATGGTGATTTTGTGGGAGAAGTATGTGGATGTTGATGAGAAAAAAATGATTTGGTGATGCGGAAATTGCGATAAAAAAACGCCAAAATGGAGAAATTTGGGGAACGGTAGAGTGGTTTGACAATGTGTTTATGTCCAATGGGCCAAACGCTTTAATGGGTTTAGTGCATGCGCTTACTAGTACGGTTTGGTGACATGAACGTGTGAACTGAATCAAAGTCACCCAAATTTAGTTTTATTTTGATTTTTCCTTTTTGATATTCTTGTCGAACCCGAGACCTTGGAGAATTGTTTGGTTATGATTTTTCTTTTGCAATTCGTTTGGCAACATCTAACAATCTAATTTTAGTGGTAAGCAGAGCTGGTTCACTTCTATTATCATTCAACTGATGAACCACGAGAACGCTCTCTTGTGCATTCAGAGGCTTCTCCTTGGTGCTAAGTACGCTAGCTTTTTGCAAGCTAGATGGGACTTGCATGTCTCTTTCAATATAATGGAATACAACCAAAACACACAGATTGTGTTTCCTTTTTCCCCTGTCCAAAAAGAAAACGTGCTTCAACTCCTGCATGCTTCTTTTCTTTCGATTCTACAAATTCCAAGACCATCTGTTTATTGCTTGTTCTGGAGAATCTGCTATTGCCTATTGTATGTTTAAATAATTTCTGGGTTGTTTTTTTGTACTTACTTATTCAATAAAGAGAGCTTGAGGAAGAATGCTATTGTTGCAAGACAGAAACTTTTGGGCCAGCAGTTACTTTGTTGTGTGAAGTGAGAGTTTCAGATAATATGGAGATGAGATTACCTTTGATTTACTTTTGGTCGCACGTCTAATCAGATTCATGCATTCACTGCAAGTGGTTATATTATTCGTTTGTTTCAGTCTAGGTTTATTATCATGTCCTTCAGAATTACAAATATACTGTCATACATAATACATTCACACGTTTATAAAGGTATGCTTCCTTTTACAACTGAATCATCACATCTGCTTCATGGGTTCTGAGATCTTGTAAAGTAAGAAGCATATTATTCATTATCAGTTTGGTATACTGAACAACTTACACAGAAGAAGAAGAAGAAGAACTGAATCACTTGATGAGAATGCATCTTGTCGGTGCTCCTTCCGCTCCAACTAATCTCAGCGGTAAGCAATGAAGCGAGTATGTTCCTACCTCCACACCATCCAGCTTCAGCGCTTCCACTGGGATTATATCCTGAAAACATGTGTATCTCACGTGTTAAGACGTAGTTCATCTCCCTTTTAAGCCTACCTATCTCTCTCACTTTCTTGTCCAGTGAATACCGCTATATTCAATCATATCCCATGGTTTGACATCCAAACATCACAGGAGAATTGGAAATGTTTAGGTACTTGAATATTTTTTTATAGAGAAAGATATACTAACCCGTCCTTTAAGTATAACCCTGTGTGTTGCAGGTGATTCCTCAAAAGCAGCAAATGAAAGATAATCAAGCCCTGGATTCCACAATGCAGAATAACCGGTTTCAGAAAAAAATGTGTAATACAAGCTATCGATCATGAAAAGCTAAGAAACCGAAATTGTCCATCTCTTACCAATAAGTTTGATGTCTGTATTCTCAACCAACCATTTAGCCCCATCGGTCATGAACCCAGCAAAGCTTGAATCAAACTCTTTCTTAAACATAAGCCGCCTAATATATATATCAAACACAGAGTGAGTAAGCTTATGCTCTCTAGTTGTTTTTACCAAGATTAAGGTAATAACACACACTCTCAATACTGAGACTCTTACTTGTCGGTGTTGGATGTTCTAAAGAGCACACGACGAACTCCTCTTTGTATATGAAGTGATTCCATTACCTCAGCTAATAAATAATAATCCAACCCAAACACAAATCATTAGACAAAAGATACTAACTTTAAATTTTCGTTACAAATTCAACAACTCACCAGTAATGTTCTTATCTCTCGGAACATCAACCAACAAAGCAGGACCTATATACACAAAAACCCCAATTTCAAAACTTTATCACTAACCCAACTAAAATCAATAAACACCAGATTCAAAAATTACCATTTAGGACTTGGAGATCAAGCGAATCAGTATCAAAACCAGCATCGTAATAATTATCCCAAAAGTGACCTGGAGCATCCACGTGAGTTCCAGAGTGAACAGATAGTTTCATCTCCGATACGTTAGCGAATGATCCATTCTTCATACTCGCGGCTAATCGCAGGAACGTCTTTCCCAATCCTTCCGAAGATTCCCAAGCTGGAATCTCCGGCGTGTAACGATGGCTGATGTCGTATATCTTACCTCCTTCGTAGACCTCACGGCGGATTGGTTTGGGATCGTCGGCGAGGAGAGAAGAAGAGAGGGAGAGTACAACGGCGAAGAGGAAGAGAGGGAAACTGACGGACCGGGTCATTGTTTCGGGTCGCCGGTTAACGGGTTCAATTTTTTATACTAGTGTTTAGTAATCAAATGATTAAGCTATGGTTTATATAATGGACTCCTTTGACCTTTGACTTTTGACTTTTGAGTTTGGCAAAACCGTCTATATTGACTAAAAATAGCTGAAATGATTTTTATTAAAACAATCTGAATATCATCGAGGATAAAATAGCTGTCCACATTTCACAAGCTTCATCAAAATATTGACGTCACGTTTCTTGATTCTCTTAATCAAAGTGTTGATGTCACGTTTTTAACTTGATGATAGAAAGGGACAAATTAAGAATCGGTTTAATCACAAAATGTTGATGTCACGTTTCTTGCAGAACGTATAAAAATATTCATAGCTTGATGTTACTATAGAAGCTTTATGATTTGCTTTATAGTTAATATATACTCCATTGTTGGCCAATTGGTGGAGAGATTGTAAATTTGTAATAATGGGGGAATTGAGTTAGTGGTGGTGGATACTGGACAGGCCTAGCCCAACATACAGGGACGGGGTTATTATACCTTTTGCCTTCCAAAATTGTTTTTGTTTTAGACAGCCCATAGTGATGGGCCGGCCCACCATGAGCACACTGATCCAGAGCCTCTCCCTTTTTTCAATGCATTTAGCTTACAAAAGCAAAAGGTCAGAGATTTGCATATGAATTTAATTGACTAACTCCAAAGTATTGATTTTGAACAAAGCTATGCATAAGAAACTTCTTGGTTACTGTTTTGTTTCAAAGAATCTGATGATGTTTGTAACATATGTGAAACTGCAACTTTCTGAAAGTTTATTTTTGTTGTTTATTTCTGATTCTAAAAGTAAACGGTTAGGTGAATTTGTTTGTTAGCGTTGTGATAAATTTTTAACACTTTTTTATTTATTAAAAAATGTTTTCAAACTTCTATTTTTGTATTATTACTATTAAAACTTTGGATATTTCTTTTTCAAATAATATTTTGGTTATTTTTGTTACAAAAATTTTGTTATGTTTTCAAACTTAATACATGTTATAGATCATGTATTAAAAATATAAAAATAAGATTTGGCCAAAAGACATGTATAGATCATGTATGTTGCCAAAAAAAACTAAGAATGTAAGATTCTCCACTGATGGATGTAGAAGTTACAGTGATATATAATACAAGATTCTTAATACAAGAAAATGATCCTCGGCAGCATCACAAAACAAGATTCTTGTCGATCAGTTTTTAGAAGAAGATTGGAAGATGAAAACCGCAGCTAGAACACCAACCAATGCTGTAACAGCTAAAGCAACCGTAGGCAATGGACTTGCTACTCCAAAATTCTGAAATAAGAAGACAAATCAAATCTTAAGTTATTCTACTTCTCTTACATTTCTCAAACTTTCAACTTTTATATAAGCAACAATATCAGTTATGATGTTTGATTACCTCAAGAAGTCCTTTTCCAGTGGAAATCTCAACAGTAATGGCAACTGCAAAACCAACCATGGCGCCACGACCAAGCCATATATCCAAACCACTGCTTCCTTCTGTACTTTGCTCACTTCTTATGGAAACTGATGCTGCTCTGTTTCCTCCTCTACGGGTCATACTCAACTTCAATGGCACTGAAACGGACACACACAACATACAAAAACGAAAGAAACAAAGTTTCAATTTTTCCATGGATTTACTCAGCTAACAAAGACAATGCAGAAAGCAAAATTAGAAAACTTTATGATAAATATTGTTGCCCCATATTTCAGATAACCAAACTATATATGAACAATTCAGTAATCAGAAATATCAAAATTTGAGCCCAATTTCAAACTAAACTTCAAAATGTAGAGAATTGAAGAATTTTCTCAGGGGCAAGGAAGACGTACAGAGAGGAGAACCAGAAGCGAAGGTGGATCGGATTCCAGCAAGTTGCGGAACATGAACCCGACATGTAGAAGTTGGGTTTGTGATTGTGGCTAGCTTTAGGGCACCAGAATCTGGAAACATGAAATCCGAAACTAGTCAGATACATACATTATAGAGACAATTGTACAACTAGAGGAAGAAGAAGGGTAGCGAAGAGAGAAAGAAAGAGTACTGGGAAGAGAAAAGGCGAGAGACGCAGACACTTGAGATAAGGCCATCTTCCTTCTACGTAGATATCACAAGACTCTCCCTTTCTTCTTCTTCTACTATTCTCCTTCCTTCGTCTTCCTTTCTCAAGAGTCGCAGAATTATCTGTTCAAGCTGAGGACACGTGTTTTCTCTCCACTCATTAAGTTCGTATCTTTTCGAGCTACACAGTTTTCCAAAACGGTGGCGTTTCACAAACAACTGCATCTCTTAGAGCAAACCGAACCTAATCTGAACCAAACCAAACCAATTTTGAAAAATTGGATTGGCTTAATTAACAGATTCTCTACGATAGTTACATCGGTTCGTTCAATTGGGTTATAAACCAATTTGTGGTCACTAATATTCAGGAAATAAATATTCAGAGAAGAAAGAAGCACTCAAGTAATAGAAACCATAAAGTTGAAACATCAAAGAGACACTACTCTCAACGTTACCAAAACTGTATGAAAGCCAAAATAACATTATTGCCTAAACCAACAAACAACATCAAATCTTCACCGGTGAGATTTAAGATTCAAGAATCAACAACACACCAAACTAGAGCTTGAGGAAAACGAACTCCTCAACCGCTGGAATTTCCCCAATCTTCTTCAGTGTCTCTTTGCTTGGTATGTCATCTACTCCAATCGCCATAATCGCTTGCTTCCTCGGTGCAATTCTCCCAACGCTCATGAAGTTAACATTGACATTAGACTCTCCAAGGATGCTTCCGACAGTCCCGATCATACCAGGTTGATCCACCTGCCTGCACAGTATGATACTACCTTCAAGAGTTACATCGACCTCAAAAGATCCAACCTTTGTCAAATGCGGGACTCCGTCTTTAACCTTTCCTTCCACTTTAACCTCTCCTGATTCAGACAGGGAACTGGCGAATTTGGACTCCACATTGCTTAGCTGAACAGTTATTGTCTCCAATGGGCTCTCTGGTGAACCATCCAAAAGCACACGTTCCTCTGAGAGTCTGAGACCTCTCTGCTTGGCTGTGAAATCAGCGTTGACCAAATTGACATATACGTCAGAGATTGGCTCGATGATTCCCTTGGTGATCATGGCTCGGAGAAGTCTGGTGTCAAGATCATCAGTGGCTCTTGCTGAGGCGTATGTGATTTTCGCGTTTTTCACACCGCTTCCTCCGGCCACCAGTTGCACTGCCAGTCTTCCTAGTTTCTCGGCTAGCACCACATATGGTTTCAGCTCGGTCAGAACCTGCAGATAGAATGCATGTAAGCTTGAGCAAATAACAAACATGGATAGTCTTAACAATTGAAATCTTCCAACTTGAATCTGATAAGAACAAAGCTATAAACCTTGCTAGTCTAAAATCCAATTCAGAAATCACAGAAACTTGATTAATGAGGCTCTTAAAACAAATCCCTAGAAAACCCACCCTCACTTCAACAATTTTGCCGCTCACTAACTTCTTTCTAACCAACTCGGAACAAATATAATTTGCTACATTCATTCCCAGGCTAGCTACAGTAAATAGGCTGATAAGTTTGCCTCTTTGAAACAACACCAATATGTGTGTATTTACTAGCACAAGCGAGTGCTCACCTCAGCAGAAACCATAGGTGCATTGACTGCAGTAGCAGCAAGCTCTCCATTCAGAGCTCCAACAACAGCTTCAGCAATTTCGATGGCAACTCCTTCCTGTCAAAGCCAAAACACCAACTATATAACAGAAGCCAAACAGAAATTTCATGATTAATTATCACCTGAACTGTAAAATGAATTGCACACCTGAGCCTCCATGGTACTAGCTCCAAGATGAGGTGTCACAGTGACCCTCTCGTGCTGCACGAGCTTGCTATCTTTAGCCGGAGGCTCTTTGGTGAAAACATCAAGTGCAGCCTGCGCAACAATACCAGCATCCAGAGCTCTCACTAACGCATCTTCGTCTATGACACCTCCACGAGCAACATTAACAATTCGAACTCCCTTCTTCATTTTGGCAAAGGTTTCGTCGTTTAGTATCTTCGATGTTGTTGGCGTAAGAGGCATATGAAGAGAAATGAAATCCGCGGTGGCAAGGGCTTCATCAAAGCTCACTAAGTCAACACCAATGGCGTGTGCACGGTCTGCTGGGGCATAGGGATCATGAGCAATGACACGCATACCAAGACCCTTAGCACGACGAGCAACTTCCGTCCCAACTTTCCCGAATCCCAACACTGCAAGGGTCTTTCCCACAAGTGAAACACCTACATACTTGTTCCTCTTCCACTCTCCTGCATTACAATGGTATTATTAAAACCAAGATCCACAAGTCAGCTAGATAACAGACAAGAATGATCAAAACTCAATTTCAAAAGAATCAGCAAATGTAACGATCCTAAATTTCACCATCGTCAACAACAGTACAGGAAAAGGAAAGCTCATGATACAAATTAATAAACACAACAAGCCATCAATCACAGGTATAGAAAGAACATAATCAATAAATATTTCGCAACATATGGAAAGTATGAAATTGAGGCAATGAATCAAAAAGGAACTAACCAGCCTTAACAGACGCATCAGCTTGAGCTACGTTCCTAGCCATGGCGGCCATAAGAGCGATTCCGTGCTCAGCGGCAGCGATCGTGTTCGCCGTCGGAGCGTTGACAACCAAACACCCAAACTCCGTCGCTGCACTCAGATCCACGTTGTCGATCCCAACACCAGCGCGACCAACAACCTTGAGCCGTCCGTGAGACGATTCGAACACCTCACGGCCAACCTTAGTCCCACTCCTCACGATCAAGGCGTCACAGAGCGAGATCTTAATGTTGAGCTCCTCAGGAGTCATGTTATACGAACAGTCGACATTCGCGACATCCTCCAAAAGCTTAATACCAGCGTCACCGAGCTTCTCCGCCACGAGAATCGTAGGCTTAGATCCGTCTCCAGTACTGCAGGAAACGAGAACGAGGCGTCGCTGAAGAGTATTGCGTCCACGGGAAGGGAAAGCCACGGAGATGGCTGATGGAAGGGGCGATCTGGAAGACAGAGTCACGTTCCTGAGAGAGTTGGTGGCAACGGCGATCGAGGAGGAGGCGGCGGCGGTGGCTGACATTGCTACCGCTTTTGGAGTGTGAGTGAATTGAGTAGAGAAAAATATTGTTGGTGGCGGAGTTATAACACGAGGGAGAGATCTAAAAGGTTTTATAGTCGGCTCAGGGGTTTGGTGTGATGTGATAGTATTTTGACGAAGGTGATGAAATCTCACGCGCATTTGGCTCGCGCGTGTGATTCAGTTTGGTTTAGTGATCTGCAAAATGTTTCGGCGAATAGAATTTGCATAGTTTACCGGAAAAATTGCCAAACCAACAAAAAATAAAAAAAAATGTACAACTTTGAGGAAAAGTAAACTTTATTTATTACATATCTCTCTGACCGAGAACAAAAGATTACTCGAAAATTATTTACAGCTTTGAAGATTTTTGACAATGCAAATAGAGATCTTGAAGAAGCCTTATTTTGATGGCATGAGGAGTCTCACGATGTCTGTCAGATAATCAGATCATTGACTTAAATACAGTATCTATAAAAGATTTTAACATTTATGTCCCAAATGAAAAGAAGACTTGTAATGTTTTTTTTTAATGTAGAGGAGTTACTATGTTTATAATATATCCAAATCATAAGTTTCCGCAGAAATTTCAAAATGAAGCAGGAAATTTCATAATTTTGTTTTTCTTTCTAAGGGAGTGTCTGTCCATGCTTCATGCTTGAATGCAACAAGTAGTAATAAAAGATTAAAAGGTCCCCGCACTACTAGTAAACGAGGCCATACACTAGAGGGAGAGCCGCACTTTTTAGTATTTGAAAACAAATTGAAGACTTCAAATTTAAATTGAATTGGACTTTCTTTTTGAAAAAACTCGAGAGTTTTAGTTTTCAGGGCAAGTGATTTGTTTGTGTCAACTTACACACATGTAAATACATCAATTGTGAGGAGGAATATTTGAAAGGATATACTGATGGCTGTGACGTAAGTATAATTTATTGCACGTGAAAGATTTGCTTAGTGTGTCTTTGCAACTGCTTAGATGCATTGTTTTTGGTAGGTCGACCTGTTGACACCCCCCGTATAGTATTCAACGCAGCCGCGCGTGGATGGGTGTACTGTTGAATCTTCGTATATCTTTTGGTTTATTTTGGTTTACTCAACTGAAATTACCTTTTATGAAAAATGAGTCGACAATTAATTTACTTTTTTTTTTTTTTTTTCATTCTTTCATTTTAACCCAACCATGGTAAAGTTACAACAGCATAATAAAACTCATATAAAGGCCCAGCAACATAAAATTACTTATTTCTTTCAGTTAAGGAAAATAAGTATTTCGTTATTTTTTTAATTGCTTTTTTTTTTAGAAACAATAACTATCTATATATACATTTTTGCAGCCACTTTAACAAATAAATCTTCACTTAGCACTTATTTACTATGGCATGCCATTGACATTTATTATTTTACTAAACTTATTTTTAAATATAAATATAAAATCTATTATGTTACTAAAATTTATGAAATTAAAAAAAAAAAAAACATTTAAATCTTTCCAATTAGCATTAATCACCCTGATTTTTCGTTTTACATCATTTATTTTCAGTTAATAAAATGAATCAAATCTTATATTACAATATATGCTTTAATATTTTCATTAAAAAAATAATTGCGTAATAAAATTTGAAACCCTAATTATTTCTCAATCAACATTTTTCGTTTCAATTGTACTAAATAATTTTGCTCTTTTTTGGCAAAAATAAATTGTACATGTATTAAGTTGATATTGCAGATTCAAAAAATATTAACAAATGCCTAAATTTAGGTTATTAAAATAAAAAATAGTTAGTTAAAAACACAAGTATATCAATCCCAAATTATGATTAAATTAAATATTTATTTATAATAATTTTTACCAAAAAATAACATTATATATATTAAAATTTTTGAAGTACTTTTTAAAGTACTTTTGTGTTAGTAAAGTAAGAATTTACAAAGAATGTCATCACATTAAAGTCAAAAACAATTATTATTTTTAAAGAATATTAGTGATATATTTTACCTTTATGAAACATTATTAATATTTAAACATAAAAAATTAAAATATCATGAGACGGGAAGTATAGCAGAACGGGTTTGGATTGATAGGAAATACATCGAGACGGGTTTGGATTGATATAACACAGGTAAAATATTTATTTTATTATTTTATCATCACTAATTTTTTTAATTACAAGATTAATATAAAATTATATAACTTTATTACTAAATATAAAATTATAAAATTTAAAATTATTATATATATAAATAAAATATTTGTCCGTAGTGTACCACGCGTTGAATTATAATATGTTGTTGTCACCGACTCTAGCTAGGGCTTATAAATACAAAGACGCATAGGGTTTCACAACTTCATCACCTTAACACAATTTGTTCGCTCTCTAAATTCTTAAATCTTTCATCAAATTTGCTTCACAGTGAAAAACCTCCTCCACAAGGAACACACAATGTCTTCGAAGATGATCGTGTTGATGAGCTCCGATGGTCAGTCGTTTGAGGTGGAAGAAGCGGTAGCAATCCAATCGCAGACCATAGCGCATATGGTTGAAGACGATTGCGTTGCTGATGGAATCCCTCTTGCAAACGTGGAAAGCAAGATTCTTGTGAAAGTGATCGAGTACTGCAAGAAACACCACGTCGACGAGGCTAATCCTATCTCTGAAGAGGATCTCAACAACTGGGACGAGAAGTTCATGGATCTCGAACAATCCACCATCTTTGAACTCATCCTTGCTGCGAATTACCTCAACATAAAAAGCTTGCTTGATCTCACATGCCAAACTGTTGCGGACATGATCAAAGGCAAGACTCCAGAGGAGATTCGTTCAACTTTCAACATTGAGAATGATTTTACACCTGAGGAAGAAGAAGCTGTTCGTAAGGAGAATCAATGGGCTTTTGAATGAGCCCATGAATCAAAACCCTAACTAGCTTTCTTTTTCTTTTTTTCGTTTTTTAGTGTTTTCTTTTTAACGTCTTGATCGATTATGATAACTTTGTCTACATCTTTATTATGATTTGTGTTTCTTTTTATGAGAAAAAAACTTGAACCATGAATGACTAATCCGTAGGAAAGTTATCGGCCATGTCTATTAGTAGTTGCAATGTAGATAATAATGTGACAAACGGAAAGAATATTATGTGTGCTCTACATGGATAACAAATTTACATATAATCAGTACCATCGTCCATCACTTAGACTGCATATCACCTCTTGGGAGATGTAGACAAACAAACATTAAACTGCTAGAACACACTGAAAATACCACAATTTCTCACCAATACCCGATCGTCAACCTGACAAAAACAATTATCCATCACCAATACAACATTAAACTTCTCTATGGTTTTATTTGACTTTCTAGTCTATGAAATATACTTATGTATAGTGGAGTGCAACGATATCATTATTCGTAACTTCAATTGATCCTAGAGTTATAATGAACGAAGGACTAAAACAGAGCTGCTAATAATATTTTAGATCGATTTCAGAATCCACCAGTATCTAGAGCAAACTAATTGTTCTTCACTATGAACATCAATGTTTTACCAATCCATTATTACAAAGTTTTGTGATATCCATATAACTAGTCCACCACACACATTCAGAAAGATTCATGAACCTTATCACGAACTTACTTGATTGTCTAGCAGAAGTTGGAAAGGTAAGCTTGAGCTAAGGAGAGACCAAGCTGGACTTGAGCCTCGGTGGTTAAGTGAAGATTGTCGGACTTTAGCGGCAATCCCTTAGCATCTACACAGACCACATTCGACAGTTTCAGTCCCAACTGTGCTTCTCTCACCTTATCTATGTATCCTCCTCCCGATGCTATTGCCACCTGCTTCAATCAAAACCATCAAGATTAACCAATGGAAATCTGACCTACCGATTTCTAAAAGACAAAATCACTTGCAACAACTGATATGTACATTGTAAAAGCCTAAAATTACATAATCTGCAACTTAACTCTTTCACCAATAACACAACGTCACAACCTATGTAGATGTGACATTGGAAGCTAAAATCGCACAAAGGATAGAGAGACCTGAATAATGGGAAGAGAAGGAAGGTTGAGATCATGACGGAGGTTCTTAATCAAACGATCCATATTGTTCCCGTAGCTCTCGGCGTCATGGATGTCCAACACGTCACTCTCTCCTTGATACCACAACACCGCCTTGATCTCTCCGCCGCATTTCCTACTCTCCTCCGTTCTCTTGACCATCCTCTCGTACAAGTGGCTTCCACGCTCCCACTCTTTTATCGCCGTTCCACCGGAAGCGCACGGCACCAACCCGATCACAGCCGAATCTGTTTCCAGGCGATTCTTCACCGCGTTAGCGAACGCCATTCCTGGACCTACTCCACACACTTTACCTGTGTCAATGTCAACGTGTAGTGGCTCGTGTGCTTCTTCCCACCGGAGATCTGCGGACAGGCGGAGGATCGATGAGTTTGGTGCGCATTCCGGTGGAAGGATTTTATCCCACACCCAGCGATTGTTGTGGTGGTCTTTGAAGACGCCGCCGCGTCCTGCCATATTGCTTTGTCCAGAGAGTATGAAGATCTGATTTGGTGGAATTGGAGATTGGATCTCCGGTTTATCTTCACCGGGAGTGATAGATCCTCCTTCCATAATTTGGTATCTCTTTGGTAGAGTGATGATATCAGAATACACTATCGTGTGATCAGACCATAGAAATAAGCTATCGAGATGTCTTGTCTGAATAGAAAGTAAAGTTTGGTGGGGTGAGCATCAGAGTTGATCGGAGAAGATGATGTTGAGGCGTGGACACTAGAATCTTGGTCCGGTTTGGGTCGGTCTGTTTAAAAGTTTGGTTAGGAAGTTAGACCGAGTTAATTTTAAGTGATTCCCGTTGTGTTGGTTTAATTGGCTTCATCGGTTAAGATTCTAATTTTTATATAGCTTTTTGGTTGTGATATAACATAACAAAACAGTGAAACACATTCTAAACTCTAAAGTAAGAGTTAGTATTATGCGAGGGTAAAGTAAGCATTAAGCAACACATCTAAAACATACATAACACATAACTTTCTATATTGCCAAAACGACTTAGGCTATACGAATTAAGAAATCAAACTAAAACACAAATTTTCTCCAACACTTGCACCAATTCTTTCATGGATGGTCGCTTCTGAGGCAAGGAAGAGACACATTCAATCCCTAACCTAAAGCACGCCATTGCAGCATCCTCATGGCGAGCGACATCACTCCTAATTGCACCGTCGATTAACCTCAAGAACCGGCCATTCTCTTCCGCTGCAGAGTCGGATAAGTTTGAGAACTGATCTATATCATGATCTACCGAGAACACTTTGCTTGTGAGAAGTTCTAAAAGTATGACGCCAAAGGAGTAAACGTCCCATTTAGGGTTTGGTTTCAGGCTTGTGGACCATTCCGGTGGCTGGTACGGTGAGCTCGAAGTTGGTCCAGTGGTGTGAGATTCACGCGCTGGTGTCATGAGGCGGTCTAGCCCTAAATCGGTGATGATGGGCTCATTCTCAGCGTTCAAGAGAATGTTATTGGGCTTGATGTTACCGTGCACTTGTTTCTTCTCATTGATGTAAGATAGTCCTCTAGCCATTCCTCTTGCTATCTTGAGCCGTGCTTCAAAAGTAAGAGGGTTTTGTAATGACGACGAAGAAGATGAGCTTGAGCTTGCCTTAGCTGTTTGTGAAGGACAAAAAAACAGTGATGCGTATTTTAGAGTGCTAATGTGTACCAAATGACTTGCGTATTTTAGATATGATACTGTGTTTTTTTTTTCGTGCGCTTACAGAAACAGAGGAACTTACTGGCGGTGAAGAAACAGAGGAGGCTGCCATTGGGAACATAATCGGAAATGAGAAGTTTCTCGTCGTCTCCCCAGCAGAACCCACGAATTCTGACGAGATTTGGGTGACGAAGCTTAGCGATGGCACGAACCTCCCTCTCGAATTCCTTGGGTTTCGCAGCCGCACAGCTCTCCGTCTCGATCCGCCTCACCGCGAATGCCGTGCCGTTCTCCAGCACCGCCTTATACACGATCCCGGTTCCGGTGGTTCCCAATATGTAAGCAGATGCCTTTAGCAGAGTGTCTAGATCTAGCCGAGTCTCGCCGTCGACTGTAACCAATTGAGTTTGGGAGCTCTGCTTCAGTTGCCCACCATCTGTTCGAGTGAATGCCTGAACGGTTTGTTGATTCTCTACGTCGCTCTCTGATGTCGATGTCTCGTCGTACCTTCCTCCGGTCAAGATAATGCATGAACCGCATGTCGTTTTGGCCTCTGGTGATTCTGGGACTGTGACCTCAGTGGTGCTTGGTTTCGATTTCTTGGCTTCGTTTTTCTCCAGACAGAACTTGAAGAAGCTAAATTTGCTAGATTCTGGGTACCTTCTGCGTTTCCTGACTTGGTATACGTAGAGCACGAGTAGACCAATGAAAGCTAGACCAACTATATCTGCAACTGTGATTGCGGCAATGGTGCTTGGCTTTAGCTTGCTTTTTCCTGTCTGATTTGGTTTTTCTGTCAAAGGGTTTATTGGAGCTGTACTTCTTGGTTTAACTGCTATTGCTGGTGAAGTAGTTTCAGAGATATTTGGAGGGTTTGAAAGAGTGGAAGGAATTGAACAAAGGATCTTCAATGGCTTCCCACAAAGCTCTTGGTTACCGGAAAAAGACTCAGCCTTTTGGTTAAGTAAAGAAAGGGAACTTGGGATTGGGCCTGTGAGGTTGTTAAAGGAGAGATCGACTGTGGCATTTGCTGGAAACTTCTCTGCAAAATTTGGAGAAATCTCGCCGAGGACTTTGTTGTGTGATAAGTTCAAGTAATGCAGGCTTTTTCCTCCCAAATCCTTGGGAAGAGAGCCGTTGAGAAGATTTGAAGAAAGATCAAGAATCTGTGCTGCTTCGAAACCACTTGGAATATCACCTGAAAAGGTGTTTTTTGACAAGGAAACGACCGTTAGATTCTTCAGAAGTGAGATGTTGAGCGGAATTTCGCCAGTAAATGCGTTAGCTGAGAGATTCAAGAGCTGGAGATTAGTCACACTGTTGACACTCTTGGGCAAATCACCAGAGAGATTGTTGCTTCCAAGGGAGATACTCTGAAGCTCAGTGGCGTTGAACACCGAGTCCGGGAGTGACCCGTTGAAGAAATTGCTAGACAGATCCAAGATCCTTAGATATGGAATCGAGAACAAGTCCGGAGTGATGGAACCCAAAAGGTGTTTGTTGGGAAGTACCAAGCTTGTGACTCTGAACATGTCTGGTGTGTTAGGCTTCCCAAGCTCTGTACATGTGACACCTGTCCACAAGCATGGTGTTGCATCATCATAGTTCCAATTGCGTAGAACAGAGAGAGGGTCAGTGAGGATGGAGTATTTGAAAGTAAGCAGAAGAACACCATCAGTGTTAAGAGCTTGGAGTTGTGTGGGGACAAAAAGAAAGTGGAAGAGGACTAATGAGAACAGGAGGTTGCTTCTGTTGGAAGTCATGGTCTTTCAGTTCTTGGTTTCTCCCTCTCTAACTATTACATTTGGCTTTGCATTTTCATGGCAGAAAGAGAGAGAGATAGAGGTTGAACCACTCAAGAGATAAGTTGTTCTGGTCACCAAATCTATGAGATAGTGGAGCAATCTCTGAGATGGTGAAGGAGAGAGAGAGAGAGAGAATCTTAAAGAGCCGGAGTTGATAAAATAAGCTTTTGACTAGACTTGACATGGGACAAGGTGTAGAATCAATGATTCTTGATCATATTTATTCATTAGTGTAAAACTGTAAATGAGCAGCAGCAGCCATATTTTCGCATTTAAAATCTACTTCATTCACTAAAGTAAAAGCAATTCATGGGGGACAGAATAATTATTACCGCTTGCTTTTGGGTTATTTTTGGTTTACATGAAGAAAAGCTAATAAAATAAAGTTAAAAGTCTAAACTATTGCATTTTTTTTCTGGAACATTTCGGTCCATAGAAAGTTTAAAAGGATAATCACCGACTATTATTACGACTAAGTACAGTATGTAATTGAGTAATTATATCTCAATGTAGTACTTTCTCATCTTAGAACTTATAAGAGAAAACCCGTTATAGGTTTGCCAAAACAGAGGGTCTCGTATGAAATGAACCATACATTAATCAAAGACAAAACAAGGGACACCACAAAACTGACATGTCAGTTATCCTCATCTTTTTTTTTATTTTTTTAATAATCAAAATTTTGGAAAAATGACCTTGCAGAGTTTGATTTTTGTGTAAATTGTTCACACACTACACAAGTTGGCAAACTGAGTTAGGCCTAAACTGAATCTTTCGAAAATCGAAAAGTTAAAAATATGGTCATGAAATTATTCCTTAGTCTAAAGACTCTAAACCAAGAAAACTATTTAGCCATATTAAATGAAGTTATAGCTGAAAATAAAATTAAAAATATCTAAGAATTGAAAGAAGCCAAAGCAGTAGCACAATCAAGGAGAAAAAAAAAGGTTTGGAGAACAAACATGAAAGCGACGAGAGAATGGGCTATGACCGCATCGCTTTCAGTGTAGCCTGTGGACGAATATATAACAGAAACAAGGCTCGAAGTGGTCCATCTTATTTGGTTTTGAGTGAGTCACATAAGAATGAGAATAATTGATGCGAAATAAACGAGTGTTGTCCGAGAGAGCAACAGTCACACAAAACAATTTTGTAAATTATAGTTTGTTGATTAAGATAATAATTAGGCATAAACATAAATTATCTTAATACATATTTGCTTGCTTCATTCGCAACAAGTAGGTAGTTAGGACAATTTCTTGTCGTGTATAAGTAGCATAATAATAATATTCATCAAAGGCTTTAGTTGAGTGTTAGTTATTTAAGATACGTAATTTGTGTAAACGCGGAGAAAGTTTAAATGGTGATCATTAAGAATCTCACATGTGCATTATAAAAGGGGCCTATGGATATGATGGGGATTAAACCTAGTCAATTTCTAAAACACATAAGATAAGATTTTTTGGACGTAAGTAAAAAATACAATCTATAAAGTATATTCATCTGGCTGGTCCTAGACGTAACGATCACGGGTTGATGTCGTTTATACAATCTATAAAGTATATTCATTCTCTTTCTTGTTTTTTTTTAGGTCTAATGTTTTTTTTTTTCGTTTTCACTTCATCCTTACCCCAGTGTAAACGTCTCATCTATAAACCAAAAGCTGTAAAGTTATATAGTTATATACATCCATTCAATGCCTTGGTTTTTTTGGTCGGAGGCTGATAGCTAATAATGTGCCTATGGCCGATCTGATACCCCATAAAAGATAATGTCATCTTTTATTGTAGACAATGGATCTTAAATATTTGACTATAGCTATAAAATATGATCTTAAGCGGATTTAATCTGTCGACATATTTCATGAATATGCCATGATGACAACGTTAGTGAATCCCAAGAACTCTGCACATATTATATACGTCAAGAATGATGGTCAGATTGTACTTAAAGAATGATCTGAGAAAAAATATTTGTTTTGACACAGATCCAACATATTACTCTATATCTTAGTTATGGACTCCTCATAGCTGGTAGATGTATAGTGTTTTATTCTTTAAATTGTTTTTGAATTCTCTTTTTTTTTTTTTTTTCTAATCTGAAATTTTAGAAATATTAAACAATCATCCAACCACTTATTGTAAAGAAGAGGGAATCGTATATAAAGCCCAAAAGGGTAACGAATTATCGACTTCAAATATAAATATCCACGCCATGCTCTCTTGTCTGGTCCAATAGAGGTTCTGACATAGCACCAAGAGACATCTCTTTATCTACCAACTAAGCATTTGACTAAGTTGCACACATTTGTAATTTCAATTTGCACCACCAATTGTGTATCAACATTTATACATGAAAAAATTATAATCAACGGTCGTACATCTAAATTAGTCTTCCTTAACCTACCACTCACTTTGATAAACATGAAATCGTCAACGATGCATACTATTGTAAAAGATTCAAGGACCAAACACTCGCATCAAGTTTCTTATACCACAGCTTACAAATATTAACGAATAAAATATAATATGCAAGTCGTACTTTGTAGTTGGATTTCGCTTTCAGTCACTGTTTTTAGTCCGAAGAATTGTGTTTCATATAGTAAGACTCAAACCCGACATAAGGGCAAATATTTTAACACATATATCATATGATTCATGATTAGAAATCCAATATCATTATATCTTTTACCACTTTCTCATGAAAAATAGTGACACACGAATGAAAAAGCTCACAAACAAACATAAGAGTGTTTAAATCGAGTATTCGAGTATGTATAAAAAGCCTCGAGTTTCATGATATCAAGCGTCGAGATTGCTTCCTTCGACATCAACGACGAACCTATAACGCACATCGTTCTTCTCGAGTCTCTCAAACGCAGTGTTAACATAATCCATCTTCACAACTTCGATAATCGAACTCAAACCCTTTTCTTTACAGAACTCAAGCATCTCCTCTGTCTCCTTCATGCTCCCTATGAAGCTCCCCGTTATCACTTTCCTCCCTAATCAAACCATCATCATCATCATTCCCAATTAGTAATCCTCTAAATCACAATCATTAAGAAAGGGTTAACTTTTTTAATAAGGGACTCACCAAGCATAAGCAGAGGAGTGAGAAACTGTAATGGATTGTTGATAACTCCCATGAGAATGAGTTTACCATCAAGCTTAAGCAGAGACAAATATGGCTCAAGTGCATGATGAACAGGCACCGTGTCAATTACGTAATCCAACGAATCAGCCAATTCGCTCATCTTCGCTTGGTCGGATCCGATCACGTAATCATCAGCTCCAAGATCTTGCAATGCCTCTTCTCTCTTCTTGTTTGATGAGCTTATGACAGTCACATGGTGACCCATTGCTTTGGCTATTTTCACACCCATGTGACCGACTCCACCTAACCCTAGTATACCTCCTCTTAGGCCTGGTTGTTTCAGACCAAAGTGGCTCAGTGGACTGTACACAGTCACACCAGCGCACAGTAGCGGCGCAGCCTGCTCAACCGCCATTCCTTCTGGAATCTTGACCACAAACCTGAACACAAGAAATTGACCCTTTAGCCAAACATACCCTACCCTGTTCCCCAAGATACCTAAACCAAAACCTAAAGATCCGGTTTGAAGCTTGATTTTCTATTAGATAAATTCAAATTCATATGCATCTCTTTGATTTTAGTATAAGGATATTTATGAGTAGTTAGTATATGCCAAAATCGTTAGTTGAACAACACCAAGATTATGTGTTGAAATTCAATCATAAACTTGGTGGGATTTTTGTATATTATGATTGAATTTCATCACATACTTTATACTAATTTTTTTAAAATCATTGATCAAATAGCACAAAGATTATTATCACTGGATTTCAAGATCACCGCAATCAAATAAAACCTGTATTAATTAATTTACGAAGATCAAGATAATCATAAAAGTTAAGAAAGAAAAAGAGTTGTACTTTTGGTGAACGACGGTGGCTTTAGCGAAGCCGCCTTGTGTAGGTTGACCATTGATGTAAACATCATTGTAGCTCCAAATCTTCTTTGGACAATACTGTTCCAGATCTCTCTCGCAGGGGCTACAACCTCCGCAACATCCAACGAGGCAACCAACTCCAACTATGTCCCCTACGGTGAACTTGCTCACATCTGATCCCACCTCCACTACTTCCCCTACCACTTCATGCCTGACAACATATCACTCGATCTCAGATTCTATTGTACTCTATATGTCATTTTCATCAGAATTGATCAAGAACAAGAAAGAAGAGATTATTATACCCAGGAACCATGGGGTAATTAGACATGCCAAGATCATTTTTAGTTTGATGAAGATCGGTGTGGCAGATTCCACAGCAAATGATTCTTATGTTCACATCCTCTGGTCCAGTCTCTCTGTAATCAAAACACACAAAAGATGATGAAACTGAAATAAATCAAAACAAAACACAAAGATGTAAAAGAAGAGGAAACTAATTAAAAACCTAAGAGTGTAAGTGTAAGGAGAGAGGATCCCAGATGGGTCTCTGGCAGCCCAGCCTGTTGTTTTCCTCTCTGCCTCCATTATTCCCATTTTTTGATGATTCTTTCTTCTTTCTTATCTTGATCTGCTGCTTTCACGCTTTTGCTGTTTATGTGTGTGTATTACTATATATATATATAGAGAAAGTTGGAAACGTAACGTATGCGTATGTGTGATGAAATAATTGGTGTTTCTGCATAGCACACATTTGATGGCTATAATTGAGTGTAAATTTGTGTATATTATTGACAAAATTAGTCAAAAGCTTAAAATCTTTTTTAGTCGTTGAAAGATCCTTCTAGAAAAAGACATTTTTTTTCTTCTTCTTTTCATACGATGGCTCATGGCTGTGTAGTTTATTAGAATTTTAGGTGAAAAAAATATTAGAAGCCAACAAAACTTAAATGAAATTTATTTGCATTCATAATTCATTTTACCAGTTTATAACAACAACGTAATCCAAAAAGTAAAATGAGAAAGAATGGAATTTGTGTACTTTGAAAGGAAGAAAAACCACTATTGACGTGGACACGTCGGCTAAAGGAGGGTCCACGGGGGTTGGTGAACAAACAATGTGGGGTCTAATCGTGTGTTTGCTTTGGTTTAAAATCATGGTTGGCCACGTGTTGATTCTTGACCTCTCTCTGACATGAAACTGTAGCATTGACGGCCCAGATCAGCTGCGAGAATACTTCCCACAACCATGGAAATTTTACGGCCCAGATCAACAAAGAATCGATTTGCTCTTTACTATTTCGAAGAACAAAGAGTGACAGTTATGAATAATAGAAAAGAAGGACAAAGAGTGTGTGAATGGCTTCACATTAAAACAAAAGCCCATTATGAATGACCCATTCACATTTCACACCCAGTTTGAAAAATCGACCGTCCAATTAAGTAACATTCAAAAACCCAAAAGATAAACCTCTAATTCACGAATCACAACAGCAGCATGAGCCGTTTCATCACGACGTTATCTCAGAGTTTCTTGGAAATAATTTGTTGTAGCGGACTTGTGGCTGTAAATGGGGCCAATGCTTAAATTTACTTGTCTCGTCTCTTCTACACGTCTTCTCTTCCGACCACACCCTTCATTCAATTCAACGTCTCCTCTCTGGCTCTCTCTCTCAAATATATAAACACCAATAATGTCTCCAATTTGAGATTTTTAACTGAACCCAAGTCATGACGAAGCTTCTAGAGATTAATCATATTCAAACCCTTTGTTTTGCCAAGGGTTTTTCTCCTGCCAGGTAACTTGAAAAACCTGCTCATCAGGGTTTGAGATTGACTTGTTCGATTCTGCTTCTCCAAACAAGCCTTCCTTTTTATGTGAATTGCGTTTTCGGTTTCTCGGTTTCCTGTATAAAAGAGTTACCTTTAAGTTGAATTTGGTCTAGAATGTTAATTGGAGCAATGGATGCTTCTGTGAATGATTTGGTCATTCAATATGATATGATTAGATCTAATTAGTACCATTTTAATGAATGGCCTCTTTTGTTGCAGATTAAATGTTGCAACTTCACCTTTTCGGATATCTCGTCGTGGTGGTGGTGGATATTGCAGCAATGCTTGTATCCCTTATCGGTTGAAATTGTAAGCACATTTCTTTATTCACCCATTTTACATATTTTATTCACAAAAGTGGTTTTTACATACTGATTTTTTGATGATTACCTTTCTATTTAGTATAGTGGGTTTTAAGTTTAAGTACAGTGGTATGAATAAATAATCGTGAGAACAGTTGATACTTATCCATGTTTTTTTAGTCTTATCCATGATTTTTAGTCTTAAAGTCTCTCACATTGCGGTTTTGGTGTCTTGAATCAGTACTTGTTATGCAACACTATCTGCTGTGGTAAAGGAGCAAGCATCAGACTTTAGTGGAAAAGAAGCAGCTTTGCTTGTAGATGAGCTCAGAAGCAACTTCAACTCTGGCAGAACGAAGAGCTACGAGTGGAGAATTTCTCAGCTTCAAAACATTGCTAGGATGATTGATGAGAAGGAGAAATGCATCACCGAAGCTTTGTATCAAGATCTTTCTAAGCCTGAGCTTGAAGCTTTTCTAGCTGAGGTTTTTTATATAATTTCAATGTCCCGTTTCTTCACTGCATTCCACTTATCCACTGTTGAATCTCTTTGGTATTTTTCTCGTTTTTTAGATTTCGAATACAAAATCATCCTGTATGCTTGCAATCAAAGAGTTAAAGAACTGGATGGCTCCAGAAACGGTAACTAGACCGTTCAAGCTTTGCTGCTTCATTGATATGTGTCCTTTCTAAAACCACTTGCTTTTTCTATGCTTGGACCTTTCAGGTCAAAACTTCTGTGACAACATTTCCCTCGTCTGCACAAATAGTCTCAGAACCGCTTGGAGTTGTTTTGGTTATTTCAGCCTGGAATTTCCCTTTCTGTAAGCTCAATTTTATTTATTGACAATTTTGTCTCAATTTCTAAACTATTAAAGTTTATATGTCTTCATGGTGCTTTGTTTTTTTCCTTAGTATTGTCTGTCGAGCCAGTCATTGGAGCTATTGCAGCTGGTAATGCGGTTGTGCTAAAACCTTCTGAAATTGCTCCAGCAGCATCTTCTCTTTTAGCAAAGTTGTTTAGTGAATACTTGGACAATACAACAATCAGAGTTATCGAGGGAGGAGTCCCTGAAACAACGGCACTACTGGATCAAAAATGGGACAAGATCTTTTTCACTGGTTTGTCCTCTCTCCTTTTCTTTCAAGAATCTTTGAAATGTTGATTAGGATCTCAGGAAAACATTATTTTAAATAGTTTAAAGTATTTCTTTAGGTGGAGCAAGAGTTGCTCGCATTATAATGGCTGCGGCTGCGAGAAATCTTACTCCAGTGGTTCTCGAACTTGGTGGGAAGTGCCCAGCTCTTGTTGATTCAGATGTTAATCTACAAGTTAAGATCTTTCTCTGCTTCTAAAGCATAAAATAGTTAAATTCAGGTCTCATACTCTAATTGTGGTGTTGTGGTTGAAGGTGGCTGCTAGGAGGATCATTGCAGGGAAATGGGCTTGTAACAGTGGACAGGCTTGCATTGGTGTTGATTACGTGATCACAACAAAGGATTTTGCATCAAAATTGGTAATGGCTACTTGAAATAAAAGCCAGTGAATCACAATGCCTTATATGTTTCTCTCAATCTTGCTGATGCAAAATCATGTGGTACAGATAGATGCTCTGAAGACTGAACTGGAGACATTTTTTGGGCAAAACGCATTAGAATCAAAGGACCTGTCGCGGATTGTGAACTCTTTCCACTTCAAAAGGTTGGAAAGTATGTTAAAAGAGAATGGAGTAGCCAACAAAATTGTTCATGGTGGCCGAATAACCGAAGATAAACTGTGAGAGAAACATGTTTCCATTCCATGACATTGTTTCATGGTGATGAAACAAACTAATAACTGTGTTCTGTACGTTCCTTTTACAGTAAAATATCACCAACAATACTACTGGATGTGCCTGAAGCATCTTCCATGATGCAGGAAGAGATATTTGGACCTTTACTTCCCATAATTACGGTACAAAAGATTGAAGATGGCTTTCAGGTTATACGTTCAAAGCCAAAGCCTTTAGCAGCGTATCTCTTCACAAACAACAAAGAGTTGGAGAAACAATTCGTGCAGGACGTATCAGCAGGAGGAATTACCATCAATGACACTGTCTTACACGTACAAAAAGAAGTCTTTTGTCATACAAAACCAATGTTCCATAATGCTAGCACTTATTAAAGATGGTTTGTTTTGTCTGCAGGTGACTGTAAAAGATCTGCCATTTGGTGGGGTTGGGGAGAGTGGGATCGGTGCTTACCATGGGAAATTCTCGTATGAGACGTTTAGCCATAAGAAAGGAGTTCTTTACCGGAGCTTTTCAGGGGACGCGGATCTTAGATATCCTCCTTACACACCAAAAAAGAAGATGGTGCTTAAGGCTTTGCTCTCTTCAAACATATTTGCTGCCATTTTGGCTTTCTTTGGGTTCTCTAAAGACTCATGATCACATGTTATAATCACTGAACTTGCTGGAATAGTACAACTGAGAAAGTTGAATATTTCCATAGAGAAACTAAGATCAATAAAACTATAGCCTCCCCTATATATGTAAACAGTGAATAATTTTAGTTACTTGAATAACAATTTTACATAGTTACTAGGACAGCTAATTATATATTGGAAATTCCTTCTGCTAACAAAGTGTCCTTCTGGCATTTCCACACAAATCTTGGATACCCTAATTATTAGTCTACGAGAACAAAATCTTAGCCTAAATCAAAGGTCACACCAAATTACAACAGAGAGCAGTTGGGTCATCCCTCGATTCCTCCAAATGACCACACCATGTAACTTATTATTTCTCTCCCACATAGGTTAGCTTAATCTAAGTGTTCTAGCTCTTAGGGACTAAATTTTATAATTAAGAGATAAATAGTAGTTATGATAATTGAAAATGTATTAATTAGAACAGCTGTTATGGGAAACTCTATTGGCTCTTCCAGGTATGATGGAGATTTGAGATCTACTAGTTTTCATAAATACGAGAAAAAAGGATAAAGGAAACAAAATTAGTTAGGGTAAAGTCATCCATAATGTCAAATCTCACCATGTTTTTATCTAACACGTCACACACAACCAAGTCATTATCAAACATAAATTTCAATTTAATTTGTTTGGTCATGAACAACTGGTAAATTATATGGTTCTCTTCTCCCCAACCATATCTCCTTCTACATTATACGCTTTGAGATCTGTGCACCATTCTTCATCTTTAAAGGAGTAAGTAAAAAATATCGAATATAAAATGTGCACAGCCCATAAATGACTTGTATCTACTCCTCCATTCCATATTCAATTTAATAATTTATTTTTGGATAGATGAAATAGCATTTAATGTCCTTTTTTTTTATCACGAAAGGAGATTATATTTAGGTGTATCTTTATTTTCCCTCTAGGGAATTTTTTATGTTGAATTCTGGTGTTTCTTTACTTATAGAAATAGACTACCAAGATTGATAGATTTTTTGTTAGGTTATGAGAATGTACTGTGTAACTTAAAAAGGTAAAAGCCCAAGTTACCTGACATAGACTTAATATTCCTGAATTCTTCTGAAGCAAAATGATGCGAATTTTATGGATATGAGTAAGAAAATAGGTGGTTGTTTGTTTTACTCGCATTTACTACCTTGAGTGTTGCGTCAATTTCGTTTCTGATTTGAGAAATGCACATGTTTGTTTTCTCGCATTTATCATTTTCTAGCATTATTTATAAAGAATGACAAATGTTATCAAGAGAAGCAGCAGCATATTTTATAACTAGTTTGTCAATGTCTTAAGATCGATATGTAGTTGTGATGTCCAATACTTTTGTGCATACACCATAACTAAAATCTCAACTAACATAGTGAATTTCGAACCACTCTACCATCATAAGTTGTTAATATTTATTTTTCTAATTAAAAGTGGTAAATTTTGATCATTTTTTGTGAGTTTTCTGTCGATTTATGATATCATTTACCGGATAATCCAACTAGTTGGGTCGGGTTGGCTAAAAGCATTGTCAGTGACCACGCATGCATCTATTCGTTGTTGAGAGTGAACTGATAAACGCCAAAGTGTCTCCATCCATATTTATATTCAAAACTTCAATACGTATATGTCTCCACATGGCTCGACCATCCTGGTCTGTGGTTAGCACTTAGCACCTTTCTAAGCCGTTATCTGGTTTGCGTGATCCGTGTATCCCCCCTAAACCGGTATATTGGTTTGGTTACATTGATATTGATTTTTCATTTGAATCCTTTTTTTTAATTGATTTTATGATTCGTTATAGATGAAAATGAATTTATTATTCCCAACAATGCATATGCCCTAAAATTTCTAGATACCTAATCTGGTTAGAAACTTGCAAACTTTGATTAGGTCGTCGTTATCCAAAGAAGAAAATATCACAAGAAATCATTCATGTTTTTGCTTATTTATTGCTATCATACATTCATTGCATGCATGTAGGGGACTCTCTCTCCCTTCTTCTCGACTCTCTGACTCAATCAACCTCTATAAATGTAAAACGAGTCAGAAGGAACAAAGACGCACATCAAGAATTTAAATCACTAAAATGGATTACCCCATGAAGAAGGTAAAAATCTTTTTCAACTACCTCATGGCGCATCGCTTCAAGCTCTGCTTCTTACCATTAATGGTTGCTATAGCCGTGGAGGCGTCTCGTCTTTCCACACAAGATCTCCAAAACTTTTACCTCTACTTACAAAACAACCACACATCTCTAACCATGTTCTTCCTTTACCTCGCTCTCGGGTCGACTCTTTACCTCATGACCCGGCCCAAACCCGTTTATCTCGTTGACTTTAGCTGCTACCTCCCACCGTCGCATCTCAAAGCCAGCACCCAGAGGATCATGCAACACGTAAGGCTTGTACGAGAAGCAGGCGCGTGGAAGCAAGAGTCCGATTACTTGATGGACTTCTGCGAGAAGATTCTAGAACGTTCCGGTCTAGGCCAAGAGACGTACGTACCCGAAGGTCTTCAAACTTTGCCACTACAACAGAATTTGGCTGTATCACGTATAGAGACGGAGGAAGTTATTATTGGTGCGGTCGATAATCTGTTTCGCAACACGGGAATAAGCCCTAGTGATATAGGTATATTGGTGGTGAATTCAAGCACTTTTAATCCAACACCTTCGCTATCAAGTATCTTAGTGAATAAGTTTAAACTTAGGGATAATATAAAGAGCTTGAATCTTGGTGGGATGGGGTGTAGCGCTGGAGTCATCGCTATCGATGCGGCTAAGAGCTTGTTACAAGTTCATAGAAACACTTATGCTCTTGTGGTGAGCACGGAGAACATCACTCAAAACTTGTACATGGGTAACAACAAATCAATGTTGGTTACAAACTGTTTGTTCCGTATAGGTGGGGCCGCGATTTTGCTTTCTAACCGGTCTATAGATCGTAAACGCGCAAAATACGAGCTTGTTCACACCGTGCGGGTCCATACCGGAGCAGATGACCGATCCTATGAATGTGCAACTCAAGAAGAGGATGAAGATGGCATAGTTGGGGTTTCCTTGTCAAAGAATCTACCAATGGTAGCTGCAAGAACCCTAAAGATCAATATCGCAACTTTGGGTCCGCTTGTTCTTCCCATAAGCGAGAAGTTTCACTTCTTTGTGAGGTTCGTTAAAAAGAAGTTTCTCAACCCCAAGCTAAAGCATTACATTCCGGATTTCAAGCTCGCATTCGAGCATTTCTGTATCCATGCGGGTGGTAGAGCGCTAATTGATGAGATGGAGAAGAATCTTCATCTAACTCCACTAGACGTTGAGGCTTCAAGAATGACATTACACAGGTTTGGTAATACCTCTTCGAGCTCCATTTGGTACGAGTTGGCTTACACAGAAGCCAAAGGAAGGATGACGAAAGGAGATAGGATTTGGCAGATTGCGTTGGGGTCAGGTTTTAAGTGTAATAGTTCAGTTTGGGTGGCTCTTCGTAACGTCAAGCCTTCTACTAATAATCCTTGGGAACAGTGTCTACACAAATATCCAGTTGAGATCGATATAGATTTAAAAGAGTGAGTGATTCTATTTATCGTTATTAAGTTATGATACGAATTAAGAAGATAGAGACGTATAGACTGGTTTTATATATCGACTATCGTACTTTAATTTGGTCGGTCCAAATATGTACAACTAATCTATCCGTTCTCTATGTATTGTTCTCTTTTAAGATTTCTTGTTTTTTTTTTCTTTGGTTGTTATGATGCTTAATTCCTCTCGTCAACTGTTTAAGAATAAGATTTGATGCGTGGTAGTGGACTTGTTTTCACACTTCGTATATATATGACCTTGTTTACTTTTCTACAAAGAAGTTTTATCACACATATTTAGACAGGGAAAACAAGAGGAATATATATAAATGTAAAACTTGCCTTCGTGTAGAAGAGAAAATGATTTTCTTAATTTGATCCGTAAAAATGAAGGCAAGTAAACTGGAGTGCTTGTACTTGTAGCATTTAAACAAACTCGAGTGTGCAATAATTCCACAAGCATGTTACTTTAAAGATGGGAAGATGATATTTAGCAGATCGATCTTGCGCGTGAGATGACGTAACTGTTCTCGGTAAGATTTGTCTTTACATGAAACAGCTTGAGAAGCCCATATCTAAATATCTCTTTAATCGTGTGCCAATCAATTTTCTTATGTTTGGTTTGTCTATATAGATATATGACCATTGTATTAATCATCACAAACAGAACAGTTGGAAGTAGATATATTAATTCATACCCAAATCTTTCAACAAATTTTTAAGTCCAACAAAATGTCAATATCACAAGTTGCAATTGATACCTAGGATTTTTCATTAATCAATATAAAAACCAAAAACAATCTGTAAACCCTACAGCCTAAATATTGTATTTATTATCAAAACCTATATAAAACCCTCAAGTCATAAAACCTTAATTAATATTATTAAATAAATATAAATAGATTTGAATCAAGATCACGTCATGTTTGTTTGATTTTATTTCGCTTCATATCATTGAAGAAAATCATAAAACCACATGAGATGAATATCTTCGACAACGAATACAATCAGCGTAATATACGGCTTGGATGATATGACTATAGATCTTTCAGTATCTATTTAAAGAAAAAATGACGAACCAAAATAAACTTCATTCGTTTGTTAATTAAGAGATTATTATTTTTTCTTAGATAAACGAAAGTCGGTGGATAGAAAAATATTAAATGCTCAAATTATTATGGTTGGTTTAGTCTTCTGAATTCGTAGAAAATTGAGATGAGCTAAGCAAAAATGTTCTTTATCCTCGTGAGCTGCTCCAAGAAGTGGTTGATGATGTAATGGACAAACTCGTTTCGTGGATCTTATCATTCTAGGCTATGGACCAATATGGTGCAGTCGACACGTTCGGGGCTTTGTCTGCATTTTGTGGTCTCGTTATTCTGAGTTGTGATCATCATTAATAAGTGAGTTGTAATGCATTACAAAATCGGTTTGTAGTTATTCATCCTTTCCAAATCAAAAGTGACATATTGACAATTTTGAGGCAAGCTTTTTGTTTTTATAATAATACTAATTAGATTACATAATCTTCAATTTATATTATTTTTAAAATTAGAAAAGAGCATTTTTAAAGCAAAAATTACATTGAATCATAAAGAAATATTGGTTTAATTTATAGAGATGAACATGTTGATAATTGAAACAAATTTATTTAATTATTTTTTGTATGCACTCAACTCTGTTTGGCTTCAATCATATAAGTATAAAATATAATTAAAATGTTTTTATTAAAATATTAGATTTCATGATTCTTGTTTTAGTATATAAAAAAAATTGATATCTCCATATCGCTAGTGAATAGTGCAGTATCTCTTTACGCGCTATTTCAAGACCAAACCTTTTCTCTCTTCTAGAGTGAAACTGTGGAAGCAACTCTCACAGAGCAGCAATGGCGGAGAAGTCGAGCTTCTTCGTTCATTTCAGCTGTCTTCTGCTTCTTCTAACTATCATAATAACATGTGGAGAGGGAGTGAGGAATCCGGTGAGGCCAAGATCATCGGAGAGAAGAGCATTGATGGACGGCCAAGATCTCTCGAGGCCATTGAAGCTGACATTTGGTGGGCCTTCTCGTAATTGGACTGACGCTATTCCCATCGGTAATGGCCGTCTCGGAGCCACGATCTGGGGCGGCGTCTCCTCTGAGATTCTCAACATCAATGGTAAATGTTAAAACGGCGTCGTTTTTTTTGGATTTTTGTCCTTTTCTCTCCCATTCTTTGTGTTGTTTTTTATTTTGGAGATTTGGTTAATAAATGCTATCTGCTGTGTTCTCTAAAATCTATTGTCAGAGATCAATCAATGTTCTTGTTTCTGAACAGGGGATTATGCTTGAGACTTGAAATAAATTGTGTAAATGAAATACATTGCTACAAAAGCATAAGCATTTCTGAATCTTGTTTCCGCTAAGATGATTTTGTGGATTTTGATTGATAGAGGACACAATTTGGACTGGAGTACCAGCAGACTACACGAACCAGAAGGCCCCTGAAGCATTAGCAGAAGTGAGGAGGCTTGTTGATGAAAGAAACTATGCTGAAGCTACTTCAGAAGCTGTCAAATTATCAGGCCAGCCTTCTGATGTATGTTCTATTCTTTTGGTGAAAATGTTGCTTTCACTTCTTGTTTTTTGTTTGTTATGTGTAAAGACTAATCCTTTTGTTTGTGGCCTCTAAAGGTTTACCAGATTGTGGGAGATTTGAATTTAGAGTTTGACAGTTCGCATCGGAAGTACACTCAAGCCTCTTATCGCCGTGAACTCGACTTGGAAACTGCTGTAGCTAAAGTAAGTTACTCGGTTGGGGCTGTGGACTTCTCAAGGGAGTTTTTCGCTTCTAATCCGGATCAAGTAATAATAGCCAAGATCTATGCAAGCAAACCGGGATCATTGTCTTTTAAGGTGTCTTTTGACAGCGAGTTGCACCATCATTCAGAGACAAATCCCAAGGCTAATCAGATTTTGATGCGGGGAAGTTGTCGCCCCAAGCGACTTCCTGTGAACTTGAAGAAAAGTATCAACGCGACAAATATACCGTATGATGATCACAAAGGATTGCAGTTTGCTTCGATTCTTGAAGTGAGAGTCAGCAACGGTGGCTCTGTGTCTTCCTTAGGTGGCAAGAAACTAAGTGTTGAAAAGGCAGACTGGGCGGTTCTGCTTCTGGCGGCTTCATCTAACTTTGATGGGCCATTTACTATGCCTGTTGATTCTAAGATAGACCCTGCAAAGGAATGCGTTAACAGAATCAGCTCAGTCCAGAAATACTCGTACTCTGATCTTTATGCTCGTCATTTGGGTGACTATCAGAAACTTTTCAACCGGGTCTCTTTACACCTTTCTGGAAGCTCAACAAATGAAACTGTGCAACAGGCAACTTCAACTGCTGAAAGGGTGCGATCATTTAAAACCGATCAAGACCCTTCATTGGTGGAACTTCTATTCCAATATGGTCGATACCTGCTTATATCTTCTTCAAGACCCGGGACTCAGGTGGCTAACTTGCAGGGTATATGGAACAGGGACATTCAGCCACCATGGGAGTGCGTTTTCGCCTTACTATCTTTTCTTGGACTTTCATAGCTTTTGTTGTATCACTAACTCCACTTCTTCTTCTGCGGTATTGCAGTGGTGCTCCTCACCTGAACATTAATCTGCAGATGAACTATTGGCATTCTCTTCCTGGTAATATCCGGGAATGTCAGGAACCATTGTTTGATTATATGTCTGCTTTAGCAATTAATGGCCGCAAGACAGCACAAGTAAGTTTCTATCCTTTTTTCTAATGATGACCTTTGCAATGCATTTGTGCTCCATCACTAGAGACATTAGTCTAAGTATCATTTTGTTGCGCTGTATAGGTGAACTACGGAGCAAGTGGTTGGGTGGCACATCAAGTATCAGACATATGGGCAAAAACTTCACCAGATAGAGGTGAGGCAGTGTGGGCACTCTGGCCCATGGGTGGAGCTTGGCTCTGCACTCATGCATGGGAGCATTATACATACACAATGGACAAGGTATGGACCTCAATTTTCTGATTTTCAAATCAGTTTCTTTAACCGGTACTATGTTTAATCAGCTTTTACTTGTTGATTCATTTCTAGGAATTTCTTAAAAAGAAAGGATATCCATTGTTGGAAGGATGTACGTCGTTTCTTTTGGACTGGCTGATCAAAGGTAAAGATGGATTTCTCCAGACCAATCCATCGACTTCCCCTGAGCATATGTTTACTGCTCCCATTGGCAAACCTGCTAGTGTTAGCTACTCATCAACCATGGACATTGCCATTATAAAGGAAGTCTTCGCTGATATCGTTTCAGCTTCAGAGGTAACATGAAGCAACAAAAACAACAAAACAATCATATCACCTCATGGATACTGAGCTTATGGTTTCTGGTTTATCAACAGATTTTGGGAAAAACAAATGATACTCTTATTGGAAAAGTCATTGCTGCTCAAGCAAAACTTCCACCCACTAGAATATCAAAGGACGGTTCCATTAGGGAATGGGCAGAAGACTTTGAGGACCCAGAGGTACATCATAGACATGTTTCACATCTCTTTGGCCTCTTCCCGGGTCACACAATCACTGTTGAGAAGTCTCCAGAACTTGCTAAAGCTGTGGAAGCAACTCTTAAAAAAAGAGGTTTGTGTGATTCTTTCTTCTCTCCCATTACTATTTCCACAATTTCATCGACGTGGTTGGAGCAATATATAATGTTCCACTGATTGACGCAGGAGAGGAAGGACCAGGATGGTCAACCACCTGGAAAGCCGCCTTGTGGGCAAGGCTTCACAATAGCGAGCACGCATATCGGATGGTTACACATATTTTTGATCTTGTGGATCCGTTGAACGAACGTAACTATGAAGGAGGACTGTATAGTAACATGTTCACTGCACACCCGCCATTCCAGATCGATGCTAATTTTGGGTAAGTTGTTGCAAACACTTACCTATAAGATATGTGGAATGTTTACATTCACATTCCAACGCACTATACCATTTGATGACTAGTCTAAACTTACACATGAGCTTTTTTCCTTGGCAGATTCGCAGCAGCGGTAGCAGAAATGTTAGTGCAGAGCACTACGAAGGATCTATATTTGCTCCCGGCACTTCCAGCAGATAAATGGCCTAACGGCATTGTGAATGGGCTAAGGGCAAGGGGCGGTGTGACGGTTAGTATAAAGTGGATGGAAGGGAACCTTGTGGAGTTTGGTCTTTGGTCGGAACAGATTGTTTCCACCAGAATAGTGTACAGAGGAATCTCTGCGGCTGCCGAATTGTTGCCAGGGAAAGTCTTTACTTTTGACAAGGATTTGAGATGCATTCGGACCGACAAGTTATAGAAGTAAGAGACTCAATCTGTTTTTGTTCATCTAATAGAGGAAGTCCATTGTTTCTCATCGTTCGACGAGTTATATGTGCAAGTGTAAGTGTGTAACACAAATGTATCCAAAAAGGTTTACAGTGAAATCATGTATCTTGGTATCAATACTTTTATTGTTATTTGGCTTCACATTGTATCAACAACATTAACATGAATCATATGAAATTTTTTCACATTCAACTTCCTAATTGTAAAGATTGACTAGCCTTGTTCAAAGCACATTACAACAGGAAAGAGAAAAAAAAAAACAGAAGTAAGAAGATAGTTAATGATGTCCTTCATAGTGGTAATAGACCCTTCTTCTTCTTATGCAGTTCAGTCACTCGATTTGCACTAAACTTGGAACGTAGGAGCAGACAACTAGGTCACAATGCTCGCATTCAGATTTTGTCAATGGAACCCGAGAAAGTATCTCACTACCAATTCATCTGGAAGATCGGATATCATCGTCATCGTTCAAGAAATTAGGGTTCCCAAATACTAAAGTGTAAATGACAAACCAAATCTCTATACCAGAAACCAAACCAATTAATTTTATTAAATCGATCGATTATAGCGAAAACAATAAACCGAACCAAACCAAACCGAGTCTCTCTCGCTCTCTCTCGTTTAGGGCTTATTTACTGAGTTTCTGTAGTCTCTTCTTTGGTTCCGTCTTCGAGATTGATCTGATTTGCTTTGTTGTTTTCTTTCTGCTACAAGTAGATAAAAAATGGCATGGCGCAGTGCAGCACGCTCTTTCGTCTCCGCTACAGCTAGAGCTCCGTCTCTCCGATCTCCGCCGCCAACGCTTCCCCGCCTCCGTCCTTCCCAATCCTCTTTGCCCCGCCGCCGATTTGCCTCTTTCACTAATCCCAGGTTTCACCATTTCTAAAATTGAAATCCCTAATTCCCGTTGATAAGAATTGAAAAATGTTTGATTTTATCATATTGAGATTATGATAGCATTGGCCAGAAAGAAACATGTTTTGTAATCGTGTACAGGAATTTGGGAGAGCTAGGATGCACAGAGTCATTCTTGCCTCTGTACAATGTTGTGGCTGCAGCGAGACTCACATCTCACCTTAATGTTAATCTGCGAGCTTTCTGCGAACTCTCTAACGGTACCTTCCCACGCACTTGTCAAGATCGCTAATTACTCTCCATTTGTGAGTGTTACTGCTCTTAGGATTTCATTTGGAGTGGCCAAGTTTTTAAAGTTTTGAAGTATTTAGAACAAATGTTTTCGTGTTGAAGTAGAATGAAAATGGATTTGGTCGTTTCCTTTTTGCTCTCTGTAAATCAAGTTTGGTGTTAAAGAACAATGGGCTTGGGATTATTGATAGGGAATGGAAAAGATGGGTGATGGAAGTGGATTTTCAGTCGCTGGCAAGAGAGGTGCTACTGCTTTGTAGGTTTCTTGTCCATTTTTGTTTTTGTGTTTTATGTTTAGGAGCTAACCAAACTTATATATTTCTCTTCATGTATGCAATCATACAATGCGGTAAAGCTTTGACCCTAGGTCTAACATCGTGTTCATTCATGCTCTTCATTCTAAAGATATGAGTTGTTATATGCACTGAGAATTTAGCAAAACTGGGCTTCACATAAAGATCCTGCCGTTTAGATCCTTAGAGAATTTTAGTTTAGTATAGTAAAGGTCATAAGCAATCTCGGGTACCTTCCCAAAAGAGAAGATGTTATGTGTTCATGATATCCAATCATTTGTTGTACTATATATGGATTTGTATTAGCATGTTGATGTTTTGAATGTCTGTTACAAGTTTGGTCTGAAGATCTGTTTTTTGTTCTCAAAGCTTTACCTGTGACTTGATGATGGCAGGTACTTGAATGCACAAAGTGGATGCATCAGTTATCTTGAAGCAGTTGGAGACTTGAGAAAAGGGGTGTACCAAGAAGAACTCATTGGTTGTTTTGTGTTCCATTAGGAACCAAAAACTATATACATTATTATCGATCTTCCTTCGCTTTTGTCAATTTCCAGTTTTAGAATATCACTGGATTTCTCTTCATATTTCTTGTTGTTTAGCCCAATGGCTTTAAATACTTGAGGGTAGATTCAGCAAATTCTTGAAGAACCATTGTTTCATCGTTGTATTTATAATGTTATGAACTCCCTTCGGGTTTCCTGAAAGGAATTTAAAGAAAACTTTCTTATAGTGAAAAGAGTTCGAGAGTCACCGTCTCTTCCAAAGTGTGATAATTGGCCGCAGGCTTTTAAATAACTACAACATTTGAACTTATGCATACGAGTCACTGCGTTATTGTGTATACACTAATTATAGAAATTCAACAGTGAGGGGGAATTATGGTGGGAACAAGGTAGGGAACAATAAGAGTGTAAGAACAACGTGAAAAGGGTTTGAATGTTCATATGAAACCACCACAATAAGTCAGTGGAGTAACTCCTTACATTAACAAATTCAATAGTAAGTAGTTTGTTTGGCTGTAAAGAAAGCTCATCGGTACGCTCTTTTAGATATAATTTGCAACTTTATAAACAGCTTAAACTTTACTAGGGATCTTCAGTTTCTGTGTCGTATGCTTAATCACTGGAAGCCTCTGACTGATGGAGCTCGGGTCGCTCCAGACTGCTAAGTCAACTGGATACCCTTTCTGCATATATATACATATTCAAGAGTTAAATCACGGGACCTTCTGTATTCACTAACATAGAAACATTGCAATATGTCATCGTCTTGTAACAAAAAGATTGTGGTTATTTGCTTGCTGATGGGAAAGAGACGGATTTGAATAAGAACAAAGATTGGAGATGGTAACAATATCTAGTAATCTGTCCTAAAAGTGAAGAAAACTAACCGCAGATAGAGACTGAAATGTTGCTTCTCTCCAACAGTTTTCACGAAGAACAGTTGGTGCCTCATCTTCGCCAAACCTATAATGCATTCTCGTCTCTCTCAATCTCATAAGCACACCATCAACTCTCAGCTATTAAAAAGCAAATGAGTGGAAGATGAAAATCGAAACGTCAAAACAGTCAATGAAGATCACATATTGGTGCGTAATGACTTTATTTTTCTGACTATGGATTTTCCTGATTGACTCACCCAAAATCGCAAGAGGAGGAACCATGAGCTTGGCATGACTCTCTGAAAAAACACAAACAGACACGCACGCACAGGTACTGAACTCATTCAAATTGATGTTATTGTGAAAGAATGTGACTGGAAAAACAGACTCGAAAATTTGATCTTTACCACTTTCACAGTCAGAAGTGACACTCCATTGTCAGCCAGTTCATCTTCATACAAAACTACCTGAAGGAGTAGAGAATAAGTACATCAAAGGGCCCAGAAAAATGTGTGTTTGAGTTTGTATCGATAAGGTGACCAACCTCATCATAGAAGAGAATAGGTTCTTTAAGTGAGAGAGCAGCCAAATCAATCTGATCTTCACAGTTCTCCCACTGAAGAGTAGCTTCCCCCTTTGGATTAGCTTTTGCCTCAACCTGCTTCACATTAAAAAAGCATACAGCAATGAGCATGAAAGTCACACTTGATTGATTATCGTGTGACAGACAGAAAAAGAGTGAAAATGAGAGCAAGGCGAACCGTTTCTTTGTCTTTCTCAACTACTTCACTTCCACAGTATGGCGTTGTAAACGTGTAATCATAATCTAGTATCACCTGCTGAGACGGCTTGCTGCAAGTAGATCAGAGTGGTATCAGATACAACTATCAAGCAAAGCTTCCCTATTGAAAAGAATAATATCTTTTGTGATATATTTTTCAGTCAAATCCTGAAACTTACCTCCTGAATTTCCATTGTGCTGCAGCAGGAACTTCAACAGGTGGAAGCCCTTCCTGCTTCCAACCAGCTAGTGCGTCAAACGCATTAAAATGAATCTTAGTGTTGCTACCTAAGTGTTTAAGGACTAATGCATTCTCGCCAAAAACCATTTCAGGTAAGTGAGATGTCTTAAGCTTTTTTTCCCACCTGTGTTACAATCAAACATCACATTCGTGAATCTCAGAAGATGCTATTTACATATTTGAGATAAACAGAGAGCTATACCAGGAAATGTGATGAGCAGAGATCGGAACAACTAAAATCAGTAACCACAAAAACTAAACCAAAGCAAATACGATTTTGATTTTTTCACAGAATAGATCATACACTCCACCAAAAACTAGGAAAAACTCGAAATCAAGGACACAATTCTGATTTCCTTCGATACGTTCCACTAATACGGTGTACACGAGCTCAAAAACCCAAACTACACTACTCAGTTCATCAAATTAACGACGAGCACAAATACAAAACCGTAAACACAAATATCACCTACAAGTAATCACAGACACCAACAAATTCATCATATATGATCGTATCTTATGAGGTGAGAGAGATAGAGATTAAGTACTCTTCGACAGCGAGAGAAGTGAGAATCGTGCCGCGGAGGGTTTCGATCTCCCAGTCATGGATGCGTAAACCTCGACGTCCGTCGGGAAGAAGCTCAGCCCCGGAAGACTTCAGAACATCTTTATCGACCACCGTCTCCATCTGAATCGCCGGCTAATATTGGCACTACCTTTTCTCCTCCGACGATGTCACTTGTGTGACCAACCGGACTATCCAACCAAGACATTTGACTTTTGATGGGCCGGCCTAGTTTCATTTTAGTTTGAAAAAAGAAGGTCAATTTGATTTTGGTCCTTAATGGGCTTTAAGTTTATAACGTAGGCCTTTTTCATAATAATGTAATATAGCTAGAATTTCATGCTTTTGGAACACACTATAAAAAAGGTCAATATTCAATGTTTCTTTTTTCATTATTAGTAGATTTGGCTAAATAAACCTCTAGAGGACCTAGACCAGGTTTGAAACCTGACATGGTGGAACACCACTAGCCCACTTGTTCTCTCAAGCTCAATAATATCCATATAAATCATCAAAAGATGAATCAATCACAAAAATTCACAACTAATTTGCACGATACACCTCATGAACAAAATATTCGTCGTCATTGCCACTATTAACGATTCAAAGTGGTAAAAAAATCAGGAAGCAGTGAAAGGTGAAACCTCATGAATCTCTAGACTCTAATGCATAAACATATTTCATTATATATCGTAGTAGAATACTGAGACACATTGACATATATAAGTATCAAACAGAAATTGTATAATGGTATCTTTATTTTATTAACACATGTGTGCGTCAATGTGAATCAGATAGAATTAGACACACTATCTTTTTAATATTTAAAGTTGGAGCCGTTTTGGTCAAAACTAATTTATGTGCACTACTCATTTATTTATAGGTTTTTTAAAAACACAAAAATTGTGAAAAAGCTTCTAAGCCAGGTGGCGGGTTTTGGTGCAAAGTCTTTGATATGTTCGGAGTTGCTGCTTCGTAGAGAAAAAACTTTTCTGATAACATCGGAGTAAAAGGAAAGTAAGTCGGAGTTTAATCATCTTAAGATTTGATTGAATGGCTACGCTCACTGAAATAGCAACCCTTGAGGAGAAGTGAGTTTTTTCTTTTCACCTTCTATTTCTATGTGTATATCTTATCTACTCTTTTGAAATTAAGACAGAAAAGTTAGAGATGTGTTCGTAGGATTGGGTTTTTGTCTGAAAGACTGAAACTTTGTAAATACCTTTTCTTAAAATTGATGAGTTTGGAGGAACGGTTTCAGTAAATTAGGTTGTGTTTCGATTCTGTTGTTTTTGTCGGTGTTCTTCGTGAGAATTTGTCTGAATTTCTGCATCTTCCTTTGATTGAGGATTGTTTTTTGATTCTGTTCTATAGCTTTTGCTCTTAAGGAATCAAAGAAGGCAAGTTTTTTTGTCAAGTCATGGCTTTTTTTCTGTTTCGGGGTGCTTATTAATTTGTTTAATTCTGGGTTATTTAGTTATAATGTGTGCTAAGTGATTCCTCTACTAGTATTCAAGTTAATGGATTTGATTCATCTTTGGTTTTAGGTATATCGAATTGTGCAAGATGCATGGAATCCTACCCAACACTGCCATTTTATCTGCTTTCTTTGAGGTTTGATTACTTTTTCCTTGTCCAGAAGATCTGTTTAGCTTAATCTTAGTGTTAGTCTGAGTATAAACTACGATTGAACCTGATCAACTGAATTTTAGGCGGAGGTTAAAAAGTCAAGGAATCAAAGATGCATTATGAACCTTTACGTGGATAGAGTGAAGTACGATGACTATCTCCCGCTTCTCGAGTTATGCAATGAGATCAACACATCTGAGGTACAAGGAATAGATCTATTTGTGAGATCCGCTTGTTCGTTAGAAGATCATTATGCATTGCCCTTAATCCGTTCCGTCAATCAAAAACTCCGAGTTGTTCATCTACATGACTCTTTCGGGAAAAACTTCTGGCAGTAAGCAATGGTTTTTTGTCTCTCTTTTTTTCTTTTTGCATTATTTCTGAAGTTTTCCATTTTCATTTTGGTGATTGGTTTTTTACTTTCAGGGACGTTTTCTTTCAAGGTTTGAGCTGCAAAGTGTTGAATGTGAGGTCTATGCATATCCATAAGCTTAACATCGTAGGAGAGTTCACACAGCTGCACACCCTTATACTCGATAAGAACCGTATAGTTGGTTTTGGAGAAGACTGTTTTTCTTGCATGCCCAAATTGACATATCTTTCCATGTGTGACACTCTAGTGTCAGATCTTTGGACATCAGCTGCTGCTCTCTTGAAACTCCCTTCTCTTAAGGAGCTCCGGTTTCAAATTTGGATCTCTTGCAGTGATTCTAGCCCACTCAATTCAGAGTCATCACCATCATCATCTACCAAGGATGATATAAACACATTTATTGAATCAGACCCTCCCGTTGAAGCAGATATGTGGGACGTTGCTGAACAGATGGATCCTAGTTTACCTGTCGAAGAGACTCTTCATAGCATGGATTTCTCGTATAAAATTCCTGAGCAAGATGATTTGGATTCACATGTCTCTGTGTCTGCAGGGTTGAATGGAGAAGTACTCATGAGGGAAAAGGTAAAAACAAAACAACCAATTTTTCTTGTTTGTAAGTCAAACAATGAGACAAAACACTGGGATGGTTAAAGCTTTTTTATACCATTTTGGCAGGTTAGGAGAGGGAAAATGCCGTACCAACCCAAAGATGTTTCACCCGTTGATACGTTCACAAGGCAATTTGGGAATGTTGGGTTGAAATATATATCCTCTAAAGCATCACCGATCTGTTCTGAAAAGCATTACAGGATGTACATGATAAACTCTCTGCCCAAATTACAAGTGTTGGACAATTTGGCCATCAGAAAGAGTGATAGAGATAAGGCCATTGAAACATATTCTGCAAACTTTGAGGACTTACCGTACAAGAGAAAGAAGGAAAGTGTAGTTAGAGTCCTTGAGAACCGTGAAAAAAGATCAAGCAAGGGGAAATCTCAGAATTCCTATAAAAGATCGCTTTGTGCAGCTAAAATGGGATCGCCTGCTTCGCCTCTCTTGCATTCACTTCCTTTTTTGAGTAGTAGGATTCAGCAGGAAGATGATAATAGTAGATTATGTCCAAGGCAGTTTGAGTATCATCCACTAGATCCTAGCCTAATGGTATTTGGGACTTTGGATGGCGAGGTGGTTGTTCTCAATCACGAAAGTGGGAAAATTTTCCGTTACATCCCATCTAATGGATCTCAAAGTACCATCTTGGGACTTTGTTGGCTCAAGATATATCCATCTATGGTAGGATTACAATTTTTCGGCTACCAATGTTTCTTTCAGTTATGTTAGTTGTTTATCTCAAAGTGTTGTTCTATTTCCAGGTTATAGCTGGCTCAGCCAATGGCTCATTGAAGCTGTACGACATCCAAAAAGCGTCATCCACGGTTACTACTAGCAGTCATTCCACTTCTGGTTCTGTCACTTTTGATGAGTTTGACCAATTAACGTCGGTTCATGCTAATTCGACGGACCAACTATTTCTTGCTAGCGGATACTCGAAGGATGTTGCTTTGTATGACATTGGTAGGGGAACACGCCTACAGGTTTTTGCTAATATGCATCAAGAGCATATTAACGTGGTGAAATTTTCGAACCATTCCCCGTTTCTTTTTGCGACTTCTTCTTTCGATAAAGATGTTAAGCTTTGGGATTTGAGACAAGAGCCATCCCGACCATGCTACACCGCTTCTAGTACGAAAGGAAATGTAATGGTTTGCTTTTCTCCAGATGATCGTTATCTTCTAGCATCAGCCGTAGACAACGAGGTACTCTAATGGACCATTTAGTTTTACTTATGAAGCTTTTTGCATCAGATTAGCCTTTTGGATATATTTGGCGTTGTTCTATTGATTTTTAACAACCCATTGACCATTTTCCCAGGTGAGGCAGCTTTTGACAGTAGATGGAAGGCTTCATCTGAACTTTGAGATAGTCCCAAGAGTAAGCTCGATGAACTATACTCGATCATACTACATGAATGGTAATGACTACATCATAAGTGGAAGCTGCGATGAGAATGTGATCCGTGTTTGTTGTGCTCAAACTGGAAGACGACTTAGGGATGTAACTCTAGAGGTAGATTGTTTCTTCTAAACTATAAAACATGGAAACAATCGTATAATATATAACCGTATGAATGTGACTTTACTTATGTGATTTGGTTTGGCTTTGCAGGGAAACGGCTCGGACTTTTCCATGATGTATGTTCAGTCTCTACGCGGTGACCCCTTCAGGGTAAGTTGACAAACTTTACCAATCAAATTTCCATTGATAAGAAAGTTTTATGGCATTTTCAAAACTTGTGTATTGCTAATCTCTTGCAGGATTTCAATATGAGTGTATTGGCTGCGTACGCACGGTCAAGCTCACTTTCTGAAATAGTCAAGGTAGCGTTATTAAAAAAACAGTGCTTCTGTTGTATCAGATAAAGTTCCCAATTCTTAGTACTGTTGATGACAAAAATGTTACTGCAGGTGAATTTGTTAGCGTCAAGAGATTCTACAGCAGAAGAATCTCATGGTCTCCGTTCCTACCCTTCAAGTAGCATGGGAGGCTGATGATAAAACCAAAAGAGAGGCTTCACAAAAAAAAACAAGTGACTCATGTATTGTTGTATTTATTGTACTAATAGAATACGATGAATATTAAAAAATGAAAATGTTATTTTTCGGTGATAAATAAAAAAATAGTTTAGGTCGAACGACGAATTTTGACTATATAAGCAAAACTTCCGAGGAAAAGGATAACACAAAACCTCTCGTCTTCTCAAATCCACTCTCATACACAGTCACAACAATGGCTCTTTCTTCTGGAATCTTCTCTACTACTTTTCTCTGCGTCGATACGGCGCCGTTGCGCAGCTCAATGTTGTCTCCATCTTCGCTCCGTTTGTCCCCTAATCATCCGACTAACCTGCGCATGGTTCGAGCTGTAACTTCCGCGGCGGCGGCTTCCTCCGACCCGACAACCACGACCAAGACTCGGGAGCCACGTGGCATCATGAAGCCTCGTCCAGTGTCCCAGGCGATGCAGGATGTCGTTGGCGTTCCTGAAATCCCTCGTACTCAAGCTCTCAAACGCATTTGGGCTTACATCAAGGAACATGACCTTCAAGTACTTCTTTCTCTCTTTTTTTACTCTCTCTGAAATGCTTTATGTGCTCTAATTTGGTTTTGGTTGTGGAAATTTTTTAAGTCTCTTGTGGTGATTTCTCATTAGGGTAAGTTTTTTGGTGTTTCAGAGTAGTTGTGGTTTTTGGTAGACAAAAGTAAAGTGGGTTGTTTGAATTGCTTATGGGTTTAGATGGAGAGCTTCTAAGAAATGGATAAGGTTGTCTTGTGGTGTCTTGTTATGCACAGTTGAATCTGGAGTTTCTTTACTGTTTAGTTTAGACTGAAACAGGTTCTTGTGATTAGTCGTCATGTTACTTACCGTATTTGTTTCTTTCATGTTTGTTATAATAAACTTTTGAAGGATTCAACGGATTGTGAGATTGAATTTGGGGTTTTGAACTTCTTTTGATATGACTGGTTAATTGCTTCAAATTATTTTATCATTGTTGTGATGATAAACTTTAGTGGATATGTTTTGGTAATGACTTTTGATGTTCTTTGATCATTGTACTTGACCAATGTATTACCTATGCATTTGGCATTATACTAGTCCCTGTGTAATGACTCTTTGTGCTGTGTAATGGAAACAAATGTAGACATGTCCATACTGGGGTTTGACCTTAAGACGTTAGTTTGTACTTTTTTCTCATGTTGTAATCTACTCTTACTTGTTCTGTATAGATTCTTAAGTGTTCATTGTGCTAAAATTTCAACAAAAGAAACATTTTTTATGACAATAGTAATGTATATCTTTTATCTATCTGTGTGGAATTTGTGGGCTAACTGAATAATGTTTCTTCTCCCAGGACCCACAAAACAAGAGGGATATACTCTGCGACGAGAAGCTGAAGAAGATATTTGAAGGCAAAGAACGTGTTGGGTTCTTGGAGATTGCAAAACTCATTGGTCCTCACTTTCTCTGAATGAATTTTGGCTGAGAGAAGACAATCATTGGCCTATGTTTTGCTGAGCTACTAAAGGCCATGAAAGATCAGATTACATATTAGTAAATTTAGGGTTTAAGAAGTTTTTATGCAACCAAGTAGTTTATAAGCCTTTGGAGGATATCTTATGTCGGTTATGTGCTCATTTGCTTTCCCATTGCAGTTAAAATATTCCTCTCTTTTTTTTTTTTTTTTGTCTTAGGACTTGAAATCTCTCTAATGCATGAAGTAATGCTTTTATCAAATACTAGTGTTTAAGAAGTTTTATGCAACCAAGTAGTGTTTTTCTTTTATCAAGCAAACTTAAACATAAGAAATCTTTCATAAGTCATATAACCAAAAGGTTCTTAAAATATCAAAAGAAAATTGAAGTGGAACACATTACACATTACCACTCTTAATTTTGTTAAAAACGAAATTAAAAAGGGAAATCCTTTTCACTATTGATTTGAGACGACATGATGAAAATTCAGATCTCCAATCCAAATTGGGAACCGACTCTCTAATCCACCCTAGTCTCTATATATAGAGAACCTTAAACTCTAAAGAGCTCACAATAACAAAAACCAAAAGAAGAGAAGATAAAGAAGAGAAAGTATCAATATATATATATCAAAGAAGAAGAAGTGATGGGTCTCTCAGCGGCACGCAAGCTACTTGTATTCCTCATGGTTACTGTGTTCCTCTTCTCTGGGAGTGCTGACGCGTGGAGCTGGAGTTGGGGTTCCGGCCAGTCTGGTTCAAACGGGGATTGGGGATGGAGCTCTGGCGGTTCTTTTGGCTCGGGTTCTGGTGGTTCAGACTCCAACTCGGGTGGTTCAAGCTGGGGTTGGGGATGGAGCTCGGACGGAACAGATACAAACTGGGGTTGGGGAAGCAGCTCTGGCTCAAACCATTCAAGCGGCACTGGCTCTACACACAACGGTCACAGCTCTGGCTCGAACCATTCAAGCGGCACTGGTTCTACACACAACGGTCACAGCTCTGGCTCGAACCACTCAAGCAGCACTGGCTCTACACATAACAATCACAGCTCTGGCTCAAACCACTCAAGCATAGTTGGTTCTACACACAAGAATCACGGCTCTGGCTCAAACCACTCAAGCATTGCTGGTCCTACCCACAACGGTCACAGCTCGGGCTCAAACCACTCAAGCATCATTGGTTCTACACACAATCACACGGCTCCATCGCTGGGAAGAAAGATTGCGGTTACTGTATGGAAAAACGGATACGGTTACACAGAATGGACTGCAAAGCATGCCCCATTCTACGTCAACGATGTTCTTGTTTTCACGTACAACAACAATGACCAAACACAATCCAAGACGAAGCACCACCATGACAAGAAGAAGAACGACGTCTACTTGCTCCCAGACATGAAGAGCTTCAAGAGATGCAATGTGGCCAGAGGCAAGAAGCTGGTTGCACGAGGAGGTTCATCATCAAGAGGCTTCAAGTTGCTTCTCCGTAAGGTTCATACTTATTACTTCGTCAGTGGAGACCACAACGACTGCAACCACAACATGAAGTTCTCTGTCCACCCGATTCCCCACCCTTCTTCGCACTAACTCTAAATCCACTTCACTTGTTATCTTTTTTCCTTTCAACTTCTAGTTTAATTTGTTACATATTCAGATTATGATGCTCTTTTTCTTTTATTAAACAGTCCAAATGCATTAACCTTCGGAATAAAATATATTCTGTTAATGAAAATATAATTTTTTTTAAGAACTAGAAAAATGTTACTAGACCAAAACCATTATTAAGAAGAAAGAAAACAGTAATAAATCAAAAATCTATAAACCGCCATGTCACAATTATTTCTTACGGGCACAACAACGCCAGAATCTTCCCCTTCGTTATCGCATATCCTCAATATTCCAAATGATACAATCTTTAATTCAAATAAAAACGTGAGAACAAATTTTAATTCCGAAAAGGACGCAAAAGAAGAAGAAAATAGAGAATGATTCGTCTCCGTTTCAATATTCTCCGATCTTCACACCGTCGTCTCTTCCACCGTCTTCCTCGATTTTTCTCCTCCTCTTCTGCGCCAACCAACGGTTCCTCAGGTCCTTCCTTGAATCTCATTAAACCTAAACTCACACCGTCTCCGCCGCCACACCAATCACGAGGTCTTCTCCGGTCAATTTATACCGTCTCGCCTTCTTCCTCCTTCTCTAAGAAATCCGTTTTTGTTCTCTCCGCCGCCGCTTTATCCACCGCTATTGCGTATTCCGCTGTTATCCCTTCTGATCATGATCAATCAAATCGTAGCCCTAGCGGAAACAGCCGTATATACGAGTCTATCGAGGACGCTGTTCAGAAATCCGGTAATTCGTTGAGGAGAGTGGTTCATCATGCTAGACAGACCGGTGTTGCGGTATCGGTTCTGTGGCAGTCGCTTAGGTCTGTGCTCTCTTCAGCTAATCATGAGGTGCGTGCGGGATTCGAGCTGCGTGTGGCTGCTCTTTTAGCCGATATAGCGTCCGCAAATGCTGCTCGTAGAGCCGCTCTCGTTGGAGCTGGCAGTGGTGCGGTGGTTGATTGGTTACTGGAGACGGTGGCCATTCCCGGCGACAGAATTGGGGCACAGGACGAAGCGGCTAGGGCTCTAGCTTATCTTATTGCTGATCCAACGGTGAGGAAAGACGCTCTAGGAAGGCCCGATGCAGTGCCCAAGTTACTGAAGTTCGTATTCTCGTGTCAACCAAAAAACAAAAAGGTCCGTTTTGCTTCCACTAGTTGCTTGAAATGATTAAATTTCGAGTGATTACTTGTTCTCGTTATTAAATGGATTAGTCTGGTTAGATCTAATGGATAGATACTAGCCAGCTGATATGACTCTAGGTAACATTTTTGGATTTAGAAGAATCAAAGCACATATCTATGATCAGCAAGTAGTTGTTGTAGAAAAATGAGTTTTGTATATCGCTAGGGTTGTTTATCATGTGTCAAGTTGTAGATTTCTCTTTCTCATTAACACACTAGAAGCTTTTTGATACATCTGATTCTTGATACTGTTATGCTTCTGGTTGTGTTTTGCCATTGATATATAGCTTTTCTTTGGGAGCAGCATTCAAGACGTAGTTCATTCGATATTTCTGATTCTTTGAAAGGTAGGAGCATGCTTGTGGCTGCCATAATGGATATCGTCACTTCCAACTGTGACACTATAGAAAAGACACCTTTCAAGTCATCCTTGCCTGGAAATGCTACGATGAGAGATATTGCTGCTGCAATTCAAGTAATTGAGGAAGGTGGTATGTATTTTGATGAGCCAGAAAAAGATGATGACAGTGACGATGGAAGAAGTGGGATTAAGGGAATTGGAATTAAAATCCTTGAAGGAACCACAGTTCTGGGATTATCAAGAACCAGTGGGCTTGCACCGTTGGGTGACCTTAATGCTAATGCGGGAGAGGAGACTCCTAAAACATTTGCATTGCTTAGTAAACATGATAATTCTTCACAAGCTAATTTGTCATCTGCCGTCATTCCTGGCCTTTGGGATGATTTACATTGTCAACATGTCGCAGTGCCATTTGCTGCGTGGGCACTGGCAAACTGGGCAATGGCTTCTGATACAAATAGATCTCATATTCAAGAACTCGATCGTGATGGGCAAGTTGTCATGACAGCTTTAATGGCACCAGAGAGGACTGTGAAGTGGCATGGGAGTTTGGTGGCTCGGCTGTTGTTAGAGGATCTCAAGCTTCCATTAAGTGATTCTGTTTCCGACTGGAGTTCCAGTTTACTTGCCACTGTTTCACATGCCAGTAAAACTGAGGATATCTCTCTGGCTCAAGTTGCGTTGTCTGCCTTTTTAGTTTCTGTCGACAGAAGTGACAAAGCACAGAAGATGGTAATGGAGAAGGGTCTTCATCTGATGAGAGATAGTGCTAGGAAAACGAGAAAACACAAAGCAGTGCAAGAAGGTTTGTCAAAGGCTCTTGAATTACTCTGTGCTGGTGACATGCATTTATCTCTTGAAGAGAGTCAGAAATGGTCCGGCATACTACTTTCATGGGTTCTTGGAAAAGTTGCATCTGATACTGTTCAATCTTCAGCAAGAAGAATCCTTTCACGCACCTTTGAAGACTATGGACCACACTCTGTCCCGATATCTCAGGGATGGTTGACCCTTATAATGAATGAGATTTTGAACCACAGTAAGACGGTGTCAGCTAAAGGAGCTAGCCTACCTAAAAACGAGAAACCTAAGGTTCATAAAATTTATGGTCATTGATTCTGCATCTGAACAGAGAATAGATGAGAATAATGTCTATTTTAGTTTAGTTATATCTTTCAATTTATTTTTGTAACAAAAGCTATTTTCTTTCGCATGCAGGTAGATCAGTCCAAAGTTACTTCTGCTACTCAGTCAACCAATCTGTTAGCAGTTGCTGTTGTTAATCTTGCCATGGCTCAACTGGGTACAGTCCCAGAGTCTGTCAATAATGTTCCACTGGCAGATCTGCTCCTTTCAGAGCCTTTTGCGGTACCAATTAAGAATTTAAAGAAGGATAGCCCCCCTAAATTTAATGCTGCTGAGTCTGCATTGGCAACCATTAAGGCAATCAAGTCACTGACGGATGTTTGTGCTGAAGATTCTGTATGCCAGAACAAAATAGTTGATTTTGGTATTCTTTGTTTACTAAGGCGCTTTCTGTTAAGTGATGATTATGAGAAGCTAGGTGCAATAGAAGCTTATGATGCATCCAGAGCCCTTGAGGCTCGAGACCGAACTCCAGATAGTCTTGGTGAATCTTCAATCACAGATATTCAGGATCCATGTAGTGTCAGAGTCCCAGCTAGTGCGCACATCCGAAGGCATGCTGCGAGATTGCTAACTATTCTTTCGCTTCTACCGCAAGTCCAGAAAATCATTTTAGCTGATGAGACATGGTGCAAATGGCTTGATGATTGTGCAAAAGGAAATATTTCCTGTTGCAATGACCCTAAGACACAAAGTTATGCAAGAGCTTCTCTGTTAAATGTATATTGCAATCAGCAAGATGGTAGTGGATCAGGAGACGGTGGCAGTTCCAAGCCAGACATCTCTAACATGAACAGCAACTGTCCTCGCTATGGAGACATGATATTTTTAATTAATCCCGGCCTACCCCATTGGAAGTGTCATGAAAAAGAACGTCAAAGTGGTAAGAAGAACGAATCCTCAAGTGAAGGTGAACCAGCAAATGTTACTGATACAGTCGGAGACCATGTTGTTGATGCTAGCAATCTGTCTAGCTCCATAGATCCTTCCAGTAGTGGTTCGCATGTACATGATCCTGAATTTGATGTTATCTTTCTTCATGGCTTGCGTGGTGGGCCCTTTAAAACTTGGCGAATTGCTGAGGATAAATCTTCTACCAAATCTGGCTTGGTGGAGAAGATTGACCAGGAAGCAGGAAAGCTGGGAACATTTTGGCCGAGCGAGTGGCTTTCAAATGATTTCCCTCAAGCTCGCTTGTTTACCCTTAAATACAAGGTATGTCTGAGTTTTAGCCTATTTTGTATGCATGCTTATACCTACTCTATGAGGATCTTTGTAATTGGTTGTTCGATCGATTTGCTGTGTACACATCTGTTCCATGTGGCATTGATAGTTGCCATTTTGATTCTCGTTGAAATATTTGATACAGACAAACCTCACGGAATGGTCTGGAGCTAGCTTGCCACTTCAGGTACAGTCTTTATTATTAATTGTTTCAGGAAATTATACCCCTTTTTTATTCATGTGAGTAAAATTTCTGCGGTAATTATTTAATAAATGAAAACACTTCTACGGTTACCATATGTTAAACCCTAGTTCAGATATAAGCTTGCTGCAGTTTTAGGACCTAACAACACTATATAGTATATATATAATCAGAGGAGTTAACAAAAGAGTTGAGGATTGTATCTGCACATTCGTATATTTTGAGAGGTCTTGGCCAGTATTTGTCAGTTAAACTGTCATAATTTTATATCTACTGCTAAGGGTTAGGATAATTTACCATTATTATGGATTTGATGAACAATTGTTGTCGTTTTTTTCCTGGAATGTGATCAGAGTTTAGTGAGTGGTTATTGATTACAGACAGCATTCCGTTTGTGTACTCTCTACTTCATCTCATTATCACTTAGCCTGCAGTTTCTTTTGTTGATGATGGAATTTTGCTAATTTGCAGGAAGTTAGTTCTATGATATTGGAAAAGCTCGTCTCAGCAGGCATTGGAGACCGACCTGTTGTTTTTGTGACTCACAGGTCTGAATCTCTTATGGTGTCTGACAATAGATATTTCCCTTTTGCAAACTTATTTGTCCTGTTCAGTGATTATACTGGCTGGTTTGTTAACTGTTAAGGCTTATATATCTTGGTGTTTTTCTCAGTAGTGAATTACTTCATTGAATTTAAATGTCGTCTCCTGGAACATCAATACATAATTTTTGATCAAGTAACGTTTATGCTGCAGTATGGGAGGTCTTGTCGTGAAGCAGATTCTACACAAAGCAAAGGAAGAAAAACTTGATAAACTAGTCAATAACACTGCTGGAGTTGTATGTATCAACGCATCATGCTTATCTGGTTTTCTGTTATCTTAATCATCATATTTCTATATCTTCTTGAGCTTTGTCTTAGCGAATCAGCTATTTAAAAGTTAATGTCACTTTCAGGTATTCTACAGTTGCCCACATTTTGGCAGCAAGCTAGCAGATATGCCGTGGAGAATGGGTCTTGTGTTACGCCCGGCTCCATCTGTTAGTAAACACTATTACTTTATTGAGCTGGCTTAATCCTTTAAACCATCACCAAATCTCTCTGTAACTAATGAGCCTTATGGATGTTGAATTGTGATAGATAGGAGAGCTACGAAGTGGTTCTCCAAGACTAGTTGAGCTCAATGACTTGCTTCGCCAGCTCCATAAGAAAGGGGTTGTTGAAGTCCTTAGTTTCTGTGAGGTTGTGGATTTATTCTATTACACTAATGAGTCTCTTTCTTTAGATTTGTATCATTACATGACTCTGTTCGAATAACTCTGTGGTGAATGTTTATCCTCTAATTGCAGACAAAAGTAACCCCAATCGTGGAAGGCTATGGAGGATGGGCTTTTCGGATGGAAATCGTGCCAATTGAATCAGCATACCCAGGATTTGGTGAACTTGTTGTAAGTACCTCCATTTATAAAATCCCTTAATAAAGGCTTAACTAAAATTTCAAACTCCAACGCTGTTGGTTTTACTTGAATATATGACACACAGGTGTTGGAGTCAACAGACCATATAAATTCATGTAAACCACTGAGCCGCTCGGATCCTTCGTATACAGAGGCGTTGCAGTTCCTGCGCAAGCTCAGCGCACAGCGATTAAAACCTCATGTTAAACGGGAACCTGGGATACATGATTGATTAACCATGGTTAGGTTAACCGAAGATGAACCAAAGGTCATTGGTTTTGGCTAATTGACGCTATAGTTTTTTTCATTTCTTGTGTGTACATAACAAGAACCACGCTTAGGCTCTTTTGTTTCATTTTACACATTGTTTCATCTGTATTACTGGATTACACAATTGGAAGTAAATATAAAGATTCTCAATTTCATTTGCCAGTGTTCTTAAACTCGTGATGAATAACGAACGATGATGATTTTAATAACAAGAAAAAGAATTAAAAAAATAATCACGTGACTTGTGGAAGCAAGCAAGGCAACGCGTTACAAAAGCACGTGACGTAGCGTATTGGTGGCAATTTCTCATTTTTTCCTCAGAATACTTACTTTAGAGCACTAATCCAATTATCATACGACGCGTGTCCCACGTTTACTTCCTTCTCTCATATAACAACAAACAACCCACTCCGAATTTTCTGGTATTATTACTAATTTGCCATTACGTCGTACTGTAGTGTTTTCTTAAATTTGACGTAAGAATGAATGAATGTTGGAAGAGTAAAAGAAAATGTTAATAATGTCCAACATTAATATAAACTGGTTTCATTTTCACATTTACCTTAAGTGATACACTGAGATCTTACATTTATTAAATTTTCTTCGAACAACAAACTATATTAATTCATAGATGATAGATCGAACTCATATTTCATGGAATGCTTTTGCAATTTTAAAATGAAAAAATAAAAAGAGCATGATTAAGGGTATTTTGGTCAATGTCTAAGAGAGATAGCTGTTTCCAAGACTTGTTCTCCAAGCTGGTAGTGCAAGATCTCGTTAAGTATAAAAAGGGAAGCTGAGGAACACAATTTTGATACTTTTGAGATACAACGTAGAAGAGAAGCTCTAAGGTTTTCAAGTTCTGCTCAACACCACTGCTTACTAATTAAGGTATCCAATGATTAATGTGTTCATCTATTTTAATCATTAGTTAATCTTCTTAACCATCATACTTCCTTCAAGCAAGCTCTAATTATTAATGTGTTCATCTATTATGTGGTTAATGATTAGTGTGATTACTACATTAAAGGCTTGCTTGGTATAGTTTCCATTATAATCCACTAAAAGAGGGAAAAAGAAGAAGAAAATGGATTGAATTAAAAGTTTGTTATTATTTTTTGGGTAAAAAAAGGGAAGCTTGTTTAGCACATTTACTCAGTTACTCGTCCACCAAAATCTTTTCTATGTTTTATTTTGGGTATAATCTTGTTTTCTTTTCACACAATCACACATCGATTTCGGGTAACCTAAGTTATAATATGTCATTGTTTTGCTTTCTGCACACACTTATATATATCAGCATATCGCTAATCATGCACAAATTATACATCACGATTTCTACCCAACAATGACACACTCATTGGAAAAATCCCATACGTATGCAAATGTGCATATCTTGATAAGAATAATCACATTTTATTGATTAAAAATATTTCGTTGAATAGAATGATATAGGCAGATAGTTTCTTCCTAAGTGTTTTTTTCTTTGGTGTGTCTCGTTTTTTGTTTGTTGCTTAATCTACATTTATACTCAACCCATTAGCCGCCCCTATATAATAACAAACACATATTTGCATGAATTTTAATTGTGTGATGCCCCGTTGCTTTTAATCTTGAAACTGTTAGAAATTAAAGAGAATATCTAGCGAGAGATAACAAAAATATATGGCTATATGCTGCATTTTTAAATATATAAAACAAGTCAACACAATTAAATACGAGACTTATCGTGTAAGAACTTAAATAACACACATTTTCAAATACCATTTCGGGTAGGGCCATATACATTTTAATCGTCACAATTCACATCGTCGTATCGATTATCACACGTTTGAGAAGATCAGAAAAATACTTATACTATTAACTCTGTGTGTAGATTCATGTCTAATATAGAGAAATACTCAAATACAAATAACTAATGAGATAAGGAGTTGATGACTCATCACATAATCATAACTATATATTGTCTAACTCCAGTGCATGGAAAACTAAAACAGTGCGTAACATTTTTTAGCCATTACATTATATATAGTTTAGTGAGTAAATACATTTTTATCAATTATATATGTAAATGCAACAATATTTCGAAGTTTTTTTTGTAGTTCTTTCATAAACAAACAAAAAAATTGTAGTTCTTTAACAACGAAAAAACAGTACTTTGTAGTGTCAATCCTTAGAAAGATTGTGTGTGTTTATTTTCCTTCAAAGAGGGATATTGTGAATACGTTACATATTGGTGACGCACACAAAAACAAAAACAGAAATGTATAGAATACGTTTAATATCAATTTGACACGCACACAAAAACAAAAACAGTAGATTGTGAAAAAAGATGATTTGTTTTGTAAGTATTGGCGTAGGCCAAAAGGCGGCTTAAGTAGAGAGTAAACGTTTGCTTCCCGCGTTATACAAAGCCCTAATTCTCATCATCATCATGCGTGCAAGCTATTTTCCATTTCCTTTAACGATTCTCATTCTTACTCTCTTCAAGCTTCTTCTTTCTTTCCCCAATATCTTTTCTCTTTTATATTCATTATTTTTCTCCCTTTTTCTCTCCCAAATCTTTTTTTTTTCTTTTTCCCGGAAAATTCTCTCTGTTGTTGTTGTTGTTGTTGTCTCTCTCCTGATAAGCTCGACCAAGTTTATCTCTTTCTCGCTAATCATTTCTCTTTAAACTTCTCTCATCGTTGAACCATTTTGTTTTAGTACATAAAGATTCTTCTTCATTCTTTTTGTACGCGTTTCTATGTTACAAACGCATTTCTATCATAAAAGTTATTATTACTTGAGCTCAATCTTCATTGGTTTATTCATATATTCAGATCAATCGAGTTCGGTACTGCGACGTTCTAATGGGAAACCAAACAAGCAAAAAGTCACAAGAGACATCGGCTAAGAGCGTGCACTACACAACGGAGCTGAGATCCTACGCGGCTGCGTGCAAAGCAGACACGGAGCTTCAATCTTTCGACACGTGTTTGCAAGCACGGACGAGTCACGTGATAAGCACGCTAGCTACGGGGGTTGAGGTTCGAGCGCTCTCGTTCGATTCCTTGAAAGAAGTGACGCAATGCTTGTTGGAGATGAACCAAGAAGTGGTGAAAGTGATATTGGATTGCAAGAAAGACATTTGGAAGAATCAAGAAATGTTTGAGCTTGTCGAAGATTACTTTGAGAATAGCTTGAAGACACTTGATTTTTGTGCTGCTTTGGAGAAAGGCTTGAGACGAGCTCGTGATAGTCATCTTTTGATTCTTGTTGCTCTTCAACAGTTTGAAGATGAGAGCCTTGTCCAAGGTATGACTTTTATTTCTTTCTTGTTTTTCATGGTTTTAATTAGGGATGGGAGTTATACCCAACAAAATAAATTTATAGGGATGGGAGAAATAAAGTTTCATCTTGTCTTGTTTTATGAAAATGCATTTTTCAGTTGAAATTTCTAATTTCAAATCCTGTTTTAAAATAGGAGTAATATTAATCATTAGTAGTAACGAGGCATTATATATAATTCATCCTAATTATTTAATTTTTTGACTTTAACACTCTTTTTTGGGTTGGCAGGTGGGAACGGATACAAGAAGACACTTGAAGAGCTAAAGAATTTCAAAGACGCAGAGAGTCCTTTCAACGAAGACTTCTTCAAAATGTTCCAATCTGTTTACAAACAGCAGATGCTGATGCTCGAGAAGCTTCAGCATCGTAAAAACAAGCTTGACAAGAAGCTTAAATGCATCCACACATGGAGAAAACTCTCCAGCATCATCTTTGTGGCTACCTTTGCCACTGTGCTCATCTGCTCTGTTGTGGCTGCAGCCATGGCAGCTCCTCCTGTGGCTGCGGCTCTCGCTGCAGCTACAGCCGTGCCGCTAGGCTCAATGGGGAAATGGATTGACTCGCTGTGGAAGAATTATGAGAATGCACTCAAAGGGCAAAAAGAGGTGATCAGTTCGATGCAGGCAGGAACATTTGTGGCGGTTAAAGATTTGGATAATATCCGAGTTTTGATCGAACGGTTGGAGATTGAGATCACGGGGATGGTGAAGAGTGCGGAGTTCGCTGTGGAACATAACGCGGTCAAGATTGGGATCGATGATATAAAGAAGAAGCTTGAGGTGTTTAAGAAGAATGTTGAAGAACTGGGGACTCAAGCAGATTTGTGTAGCAGAGATATAAGAAGGGCAAGGACTGTGATTCTTCAGAGGATCATCAAGCACCCTAATAATGCTAGTAGTAGCACTTGAATAATGAAATCTTGAATAGTAAAGATTCTTTCTGAGTTAATACTATCAATGTTTAAATAACTCGAATCTGTTTATTGTAAATGTATGTTGCGTTTTCTGTATTCTTTGATGATTGAAACTATGGGAGACAAGTCTTTTCATAGTTAACTTCTTTCTCTCTAATTTTCCTTTTTGCTGATCTCTATCAATATGAGAGTGGGCTGATATACTAAAACGAACTCAAAAGTAGAAAATTAGATCATGAGTTTGGAATCTGAAAACTAGGGAAAATGATAGGAGTCAAGCTGAAAAAACTCAAAATATGTGAGTTAAAATTTTAATTGATAATTATAAAATTTTGACAAATATCAATAGCTTTTAAATTTTGTTAATTTATGAGATATGGATTGTTTTAGATTTTTAAAAAGATATGACTATTAATATCAAATTAAATATTGAAAAATAATATGGAAAATATCAATAGCTTTGAAGTTTTATTATCTTAAAAAATCTAGAATTATTATTGTTTTTACTCTTATATTTATGTATACATAAATCACTAATTATATATTAGTTATGTGGATGCAGATTACATGAGAATAGAGAAAAGCTAACTCTATATATGTGTACAAGTTTTTTTTCTCTCTGTCTCTCCCAATCTGTTTTCTTGTCCTGTGTTATCGCCTCTCCTGGTACGCCCGACCAAGTTTATCTTTGTCTCACTGATCGTTTCTCTCAGTCTCGACCTAATTGATTAAGGTTTTGTTTTAGTCTATAGATTCTTCTTTAATCTGTAAACGCATTTCTATGTTTGAAATGCATTATTATCATAAGAAGTACTTGAGTTCAATCTTTCATTGGTTTATCTGTTTTATTCATATACAGAATCGAACTCGGAACTGCGTTGTAATGGGAAACAAAACAAGCAGAAAGTCAAAGGAGAAATCGGGTAGGAACTACACAACGGAACTGAGATCGTACGAGGCTGCATGTAAAGAAGACATGGAGATTCAGTCTTTCGACACACGTATGCAGGCACGGACGAGTCACGTGATAAGCACGCTAGCTACAGGCGTCGAGGTTCGATCGCTCTCGTTTGATTCCCTGAAAGCAGTGATTGGGAGTTTACTGGACATGAACCAAGAAGTGGCCAAAGTGATCTTGGATTGCAAGAAAGACATTTGGAAGAATCAAGAAATGTTTGAGTTCGTCGAAGCTTACTTTGAGACTAGCTTGAAGACGCTCGACTTCTTTAATGCTTTGAAGAGAGGCCTGCAAGGAGTACAAATTAATCACCTTTTCATTCTTGGTGCTGTTCAGCATTTTGAAGAAGAGAGCCTTATTCAAGGCAAGACTTTTCTTATTTTCTCTTTTGTTTTCTTCTGGTTTTGACTTTAACACTCATCTTTTTCTGGTTCGCAGATGGGAACGGATACAAGAAGACACTTCAAGAGCTGAAGAGGTTCAAAGACGCAGACAGACCTTTCGACCAAGACTTCTTCAAGATGTTCCAATCTGTTTACAACCAGCAGAAGTGGATGCTCGATAAGCTTCAGCGTCGTCAAAACAAGCTCGACAAGAAGCTCAAGCGCATTCGCACATGGCGAAAACTCTCCAGCATCATCTTCATGGCTACCTTTGCCACTCTGGTCATCTGCTCTGTTCTCGCTGCAACTATGGCGGCTCCTCATGTGGCTGCGGCTCTCGCTGCAGCTACACCCCCAGTGGGATCTATGGGGAAATGGATCGACTCGCTGTGGAAGAACTATGAGAATGAAATCAAAGGGCAGACAGAGGTGTTCAGTTCGATGTATGTAGGGACATATGTGGCGGTTCAGGATTTAAATAATATCAAGGATTTGATTAAACGGTTGGATACTGAGATCAGGGGGATGGTGAAGAATGCGGAATATGCGGGGGAGCTTGGTCCAGTCAAGATTGGGATCAATGCGATTAAGACGCAGCTTGAGGTGTTTAAGAAGAACGTAGAGGAATTGGAGATCCAGGCTGATATGTGTAGCACCGATATTAGAAGGGCAAGGACTGTGATTCTCCAGAGGATTATTAATGCTACTTGCAGCACCTGAAGAAAGCACAAAAGGAACTACCCGGTTTCTCTCATCTTCAGGTTCTTGCTACAAATGATGAAATGCTCAAAGACAATAAATAATAATAGTACAGATTCTTTCTGAATGTATATACCTATCAAAGTCCAATAACTCAAACTGTTTATGATGATTGTTGCATTTTCTGTATTCTTTGATGATTGAAAACAATGGGAGACAAGACTTTCACATTTGAGACTATCAAAATGATGGTTCTGCCAGGAGTCTATATATACTGATATCAGAGTGGTGGGCTAATAGACGAAAAACTAAATCATAAGTATGGAATCTGAAAACTAGGGGTGTTAGTTAAAGGAACTGTGATAGGATTCAGTTCTCGTAAACTCTTAAGAGGCTTGATTAACGAGAGAAGTAAGTCTCTTATCTATCGCCCAGTGTCCAAAGCAAAATCCTACATTAATCCACAAGGCCCCAACTCAATAACCTAGCTTTCCTTTCTAACCTCGAGCTCTCAACTAATTGACATAACATAATCTTAATTCTGATACAGTGATATGTTTCACACCCCATAAACATCACGAAGCAAAACACATGTCGACCAAAGAAAATATACTTACCTCAGACCACTTGACTTGGTTTGGAAATATAGCAATGATACAAGACTAAACTCCTTCCACACTGGTCCCTGGCTCCCACTCATGAGACATGAAACTGAAACTAACATTAAGTTATGTAACAAGAATCTCATGAGAAAGACATCATATCAATTGCCTAAAAGATAGGTTAGAAATTCTCATTCTTTCAGTCACAAAATCATAATCATAACATAGGCCTGTATAAAGAAAGGTTACAAATCACAAGATTAATAGTACGCTACACAGACTGTAATGAATCACTTATTTTACAACTGATTGAGGTCTACTGGGTTCTCCATACACTGTCTCAAAATGAACTCCGCTCTTCTTCTTTTGTCATCTCTATCCTCCTCACGCACAAAGGATATGGGTCTATCTTCACCCTTCATCTGTAGACTTAGATCCAAAGGTTGTCCGAGAAATTTCTTCTCGGTTCTGAGCTTAGAAAGAGCAACAGGTTTATTCTTCTTCCATTCAGTGTGAGCTTCACTAGAAAACCCATCTCTTGCAGCCTCCATAGCAGGAGCAAATGCCTCTATCACTGATAAGCCATCTCTATTCAATGATTCGACTTTCTCCCCGGACGATACAGAACGCAGTTCACTCTCATCATCTCTCATTTCTTCTTTCACACCATCCATATCTCCCCACACAGGATTCCTTGAGGAGATTTTACAAACAAGTTTCCTCTGCAAACTCAACAAAGCTCTCTCAGCCTTTCGTCTCTGCCTCGCTTGTTCAATCTTATCTCCCCTTGGATCTGATACTCTTTCGATCCACATAGGGGTTTCCTTATAAGTATGAGGATCAGGAAAAGCTGGTAGCCACAAAGGAATATGTTTCCCAGGTGGAGTTTCACCAATTTCAACAAAGCTTGGGATCATCTTCCTACTCCTATCACTTATAGCTACAGGAAAACTTGGCAATGGCTGCGAGAAAGGGACTTCTTCACTCGAATTAACGAAATCGATAATCTCCCTAAGTTTAATCGAACGACCTAATGAACAACTCTCAGACGAAATTCCTTGTTCGCCATTGTTATCAGTCAAATCATCCAAAGCGAGAATGATATCGAACACGTTACACTGACTCCTACCAGTTAGATTAGCGAAGGAAGTAGCGGTTTTACCTAGCTGAAGAATGTACTGGAGTGCGAATCCAGATAGAGATTCGAGAGCTGGATCCTTGAAATTCTCGTACCCAACGCTCTCGCAGACCTGAGCTACTGCAGCTTTAGCGGCTGCGTGGCTAAACTCGTAGGACTCGGAGCAGCCAGAGGAAGATGCGGCATCGTTCCTATCACCTTCTTGAGCTCTCTCTGTGTTCATTGCTCTAATTTGTTTCAAAAAGCTATCTAATCCCTGAAATTAGGGTTTTCTCGTCGGTAAGACCACATGGACCGCCGGTTTAAAGAGAATCGAAGAAATTTGCCTCCGTCAACGGAAAAGACCTAACGTCGACGAAGCACCGGGAAATATGAAGAGAGAAAGAGAGACAGAGAGAAATGCGTCTTGAGAATCCTGCCATCTCTCGCTTATATAGAGCTCCAACCCCAAAATTAACTACCAACTTTTTTTTTTTTTTTTAGACCAAAATTTTGGTTTAAAATTAAACAAATGTAAATTGTAGTAATCATAACCCAAAAAATTATTGGAAAATTTTATAAGAAATTGGCGTGGCTGATTTTGTTGAAAATAAGTTTTTCTGCGGTATTTCGTAAAAATTTATGAAGCTATTTTAGAAATTCGGATGAGTGATTCTGTTGAAAATGAGTTCTCCGCGATATTTCATTACATTGTTTTGAAAATTTTCCAAACATAACGAAATATCGCGGGAGAACTCTTGACAACTTCCCGAGTTTCGTTACATTAAACTATTTTAGAAACTCTTGTGGCTCGATTTGTTGAAAATGAGTTCTTTCCCGATACCGCGGAGATTCATAACCTAGTTGTTTTAGTGACAACTTCTCGATAATGACAGCCTTACACAGTCTCAAGTTCTATATCAGTCTAATTGCGATTATGGTAAGAACATTAAGTGGAGTAAGATAACGAGGATGTTGACTTTGAATTACAAAACCTCTTACAAAAGTTATAAAGACAAATCATACAACTACATATATTTTAGTACACTCTTGACATGACAAATAGTATTTGAATACGATCACAATGCCGAATCAAGCCAGCTGCAATAACTCTTCACGTTTAATGTCGAACACCTTCACCAAAGCATCTTCCACGACCTGTAATTTTTTCACAAATATTTTCACTCATGTTCGTGTGGGAAACAAGAGAACCAAACAAAAATATAGCTGCAAATATATATATACCTTATCCGGGGTTGATGCACCTGATGTCACACCGATTGTTATTGGTCCCTTTGGGAGAAAGTTTTCCTTCTCGACCAGTTCTCCATACTATCAATGTAAAATAGAAAAAATCAGTGAATGCAGTTTGGTAAGGAGTAAGTTAGTTTTGAAATGCGCTTACGTGGAGCTTATAGGCTATTTTATTCCCAGGTCCTATCCGTTTCTCACTATCGATCCAGTAAGATGGGATTCCCCGTGCCTCTGAGATTTCCTGAAGGTGAGAGGTGTTACTTGAATTCCATCCGCCAACCACTAGCATGAGGTCAATCTTCTCTTCCACTAGCTCATAGATTGCGTCTTGTCGCTCCTGAAGAGATTATAGTATTGATGAATAAACACTTCCTCAAGTGTAAAACTTGTCTAGATGCATGGTTTTTGAGGTATGGGAATTTTACTTGAGTAGCGTCGCATATTGTGTTGAAGCTGATGAAATGTCCGCTTACATTTTCCACTCCATACTTGCGCATCATTGTTGTCTCGAGTAATCTTCCTGTGGGGTTTTTGGCATGAGACTCAAACTAAGGTGTTTTTGTTTCCAAGGATAAAAGACGATTGTCATGTAAAAAAACGGTAGAGTAACTAACCTATCTCCTCTGTTTCTCCCTTTAGCATCGTTGTTTGGTTTGCAATACCAACTTTGACAAGGTCATTGTCGGGATCGAAACCCTTCGAAATTGCGTATTTGAATTTCTACAACGCCAACATAGAGATTAGAAAAACCAGAATGATACAAAGAATTAGCAAAATAAGCTTACATACCTCCATGAACTCCTCTTTTGTGGAGCTAGATCCATCGTATTGGCCACCGAGAATGTAATCACAAACGTAATTTGCCTGTGCTCAGTAATAAGGTACCCCATCAGTAACACATCTTGCAAAATTCTATGGATATCCAAAGTTTGACAATATAAAAGTCACACCTCTTTCATGTTCTTTACAATGATGTACTTTCCTGCAAAAGACGCAGTTGCAATCGTCTCTTCATGATTATATTTACCATGGATTACTGATGTGTATTCCCCCTTCTTGTGCTTCTCAACCGTGTTCCAGACCTTTAGAGTCACAAATGTCAAAAAGGAAGATATCAATAACCTATGCTAGAGATGAATGCGAGAAACAATATTACGGATTTATGGCCACAGGAGGAATGTACCTTTGTCACCCAAGGACAAGTCGTGTCAACAATTTGCACCTTTTTATCATTAAGAACATACATCTCGTCAACACCAGCTCCAAACGCAGGAAGGATAACCACATCATCTTTCTCTACTACATCAAACTGTTTCTTTGAATCCTCAACCGGAATAATTTTAACATCCATATCTTCCAACCTCTGCAATGTTCCATGCAATTCAACTACACTGATTGGCCACAAAGCAAAAGCATCTAGCTATGTTTACAGTAAGGTTACTGAGTATAGTGACGACATACCTTATTGACGGTCGGGTTATGAATGATTTCGTTAGTAATCCAAAGCCTCTCCTCTGGAAACTGCTTTCGTGCTTCATATGCAATCTGAACAGCACGCTCAACACCCCAGCAAAAACCATATGCTTTAGCGAGTTTCACAGTAACATCTCCCCAAGAATAAGTATACCCATTTGTTTTCAGTGTCTCCAATATATCACCTGAGCAAGATAAATCACCATCCAATTGATTCTTGTTCTTCAGAACAATATCTTATAAACCCCACAAAGATACAACTTTTCCCACTTCAATCCTGTTAGATTTGCCAAAACAATTTCTAATCCAAAACCCAATATTGCGGTCTTCACACTATTCGAAAGTCTAATCCTTTTTTCAACAACAAACCCAAATTTCGTAAATTTCATTACAGCTCAATCAACCCAAAACAGAGCATGCAAATCAGCAAAGTTGGGGGAACTTACTGGTGTACTCTCGATTCATGAGCTTGAGTGTCTCCTCCTTATGACCGAACCCTTTACGATTGTAATTATCGCTTCTCGTCAAGTTCTTACGGAACACCTTGGCGTCGAAATCGGAGTCCATCACCACCGATGGCGAAGGAGCGTTCTCATCGCCAGACGAGCACCGGACTGATAAAGCTTTCCGGCGGCGGAGAGATCCGGATCCAGAGAGATGATTCTCCCGCACGAAAGTATCCGGTCGAACGCATAATCGGCTGAATTGGAGCGCAACAGCCATGGAGAGAGTTCGAGAGAAACGCACAAGCAAGCAAAACGATGCTGACTGTTCACTTCAATGGACGATTTTGGTCCACGAGTTATCTCAGAGCCTCTTCCACATTTATAATAAAAAAAAAAAATAGAGATGTCAAAAAAAAAAAAAAAAATTGAATTAATATGTTTTTGGATAATTGACAAGGAAATGTATTTGGGAATTAGTGTAAAATGCAACGAACCACTTGGAATTGGACATGTGTAATTTTTTATGTCTTATTTTTTTTATGGGATTTGATTTCATATTTGGTGAGAAAATAATGGGAAGAGACATCCTACTAAAAGAGCGTACCTACGCCACAAAAAAAAAAAAATTGGGTCGCGAAAGTGAAAGTCTCTTGAAGTCGCAAATTTATGGTTAAACTCTTTTCTTTAATGATGTGTGATTGGTGTGAATATAAGATTCTGAGTTGTCACCTTGTCAACTACACATGTATCATGGATATTAATAAAAATTGTAATAAAAACAAGAATATTCATTTTTGAGAATGGCATATTTTTCATTGACAATAACATACATACATAGAAAATGTAGTCATTGGATAGGGTTTTTTTTTTTTTGTGTGTGCAAATCATTGGATAGGTTAAGTGTCGTACAAAACAAGGAAAAATATAGAATGAATTGATAATCGTCACAGGCAATAAGTCTGCTGATCTTAAATGATTTGGACAAAAGTAATCCGTTAAGACGTGAATAAAAAAAAAAAACAGAGACTTGTAGATGTAAGAAAATCACATGGGCTTAAGAAATGCGGCTGCTTTTATAGGCCCATATGTTATAACAAAACAAGCCCCCTTAACTCTTAAGCTAGTTTATGCCAAGATCAAGTCAACTGTTACCAATTCCATAAGAGTTAGTTAACTAGTGTGATTAGTGAAAAGGGGTTTAGGGTTTATTGGCTGAGCTGATAAGGAGGAGAATCGAGCAAGTCCAGCTATGGAGAATCCAAATTCCGTTGGTCCTCCTTCTGCTTTAACCTACCTCGATCCTCACTACTGGTAATCATGAATTGCATTCAGCTACAAGTAGTCTCCCTCTCTCTTTCCTGTGTTTCTGAATGTCTTGGAAGAATGCAGGGACGAGAGATTCTCTTCTGAAGAACACTATGAATGGTTCAAGGATTACTCTCATTTCCAGCATCTCATCATATCCAACATCAAACCCTCTTCTTCCGTACATTCCCTCTCTCTATCTCTCTTTTGTTATTAATCTCTTGATGATTGCAAAAAAAAAATTGATTTTTGAGTTTTCCTTGTTGTTGTAATGAAGGTATTGGAATTGGGATGTGGGAACTCTCAGTTGTGTGAAGAGTTGTATAAGGATGGGATTGTTGATATTACCTGCATTGATTTATCTTCCGTGGCGGTAGAGAAGATGCAGAGTCGGCTGCTACCAAAAGGGTACAAAGGTATTGCTTAAGTTATAATTTGTTTGAGTAGTTCTATAGGCATGAATGTAATGAAGAAGAACTAGAGTTAACAATGATTTCTGAATTCTGATTCTTTAAAACTAGACACTGACAATAGTCTATATTTAATTATACTGAGAAGTTTATTAGTTTCTGCTGGTTTAAAGTTAGATCTTACACTCGACGTGTTCAATATTTGATGTGATACTTTGATATATTCAGAAATAAAAGTGGTGCAAGCTGACATGCTAGACCTCCCATTTGACAGCGAGTCTTTTGATGTGGTTATTGAGAAAGGGACCATGGTAAAATCTGTAACTGAGCTACAACTTTCTTTCGATCCATTGTTTGTTTAGGACTTCAGATTTTTCAGTGAGGTTCTAAAGTATATATTTTCTTGAAAAGGAGAGATAGCTCATGATTTGTCCCTTTTTGTAATTAATCTCGTGTTGTAGGATGTACTGTTTGTGGATGCTGGTGATCCTTGGAATCCCCGTCCAGAAACTGTTAGCAAAGTCATGGCAACCCTTGATGGAGTTCACCGGGTTTTGAAACCAGATGGCATTTTCATTTCCATTACTTTTGGCCAGGTCTTCAAACAAAATATCTGATCTCATGTTCTTGCATTTTCTCAATTAATAGCTCTAAAAAAAAACTCTTCTTTTGTCAATGCAGCCGCATTTCAGGCGTCCTCTGTTTAAGGATCCTAAGTTTACTTGGTCCATGGAGTACAACACTTTTGGCGATGGCTTCCATTATTTCTTCTATATCTTAAGAAAGGTCAGCAATGTTTCTAGAATCTTTGCTTAAGGATTAACATTTGTTCTCTGTTTCAATTACCTTATAGTAGCTCTTCAGCAAATCCCCACAAGTTCTTAGTAACAAGTATTGCTTATTGCCAAAACAAATTGATCTTGGTTTATGGAATACTAATAGCTGAATGGAGAGAATCACAACCACATGTATGAAAAATGAATCTTAAGATCTGAAATCTGATCCTGCTATATTCAAAGTTAGGCATTTCTATAGAGGTTGCAGTCTGTGAACGATTTAAGCCTCCATATTTTCTGAAAGTGAACCTTCTCATATATTTTAACTAGTGATGATATTCTGAGAGTATTGAAAACTCGACATGTTTGGTCAGGGAAAGAGATGTAATGATGAGAAAGAAGATGAGAAATGTAATGATCCATCAATATCCCTATATCAAGATGAACTTGAAGGCGAAGACTACCTCTTCCGAACACGCATTGATGATGGCGAGGATTAGGACAAGAACAACGTGAGATTAGTTGTTGTTGCTCTGTAATGTTGATTGCTAATTTTAGAATCATTCTTTGTGGATTTTGGACAAAAGTAAAGGATGGCGTTGAACCACACCTCTGCTTCCGTACCAGACAGTTAACATTATAACACTTTAAAGAGATGTTTCTATGGCGCAGGAATCAATTAGGGTAAAAAGATTAATTGATTTTTGTTGTTAGATAAATTTCATGTGACATGTATCTATATTTGAACTGAAACTGAAAGTCATCCTAACTAACTTATTCATAGTATTTTACATTTTTACTATCTTTCTTTTTTTGTTGCCAACAGATTCAATTTTAGTTTGACTACTACTACTAGTAATATCCAAAAAAAAACGAATCTTCAAATCAAACTCTAATTGGTGATTAGAGTGGAAAGAAAAGAGGAATTGAATTTACGTATGTACAAAAAAGAAGAAAATATCCATCAATGCGCTTAGTATTAAAAAAAACTTTCACAATTATGGCAAAAAAAACACTTTCACATTCGGACCAAAACGACGACGTAACATAAATGTATCGTTTTGCATAAAAGCAGTAAAAGTGAGAGAGAGAGAGAGACAGATAGGAATCTTTGAGCGATTCGTCTTCCTCCTCTATCGCCCTCTACTCTTCACCGGAACTGTGATCTCACCGGAATATCCCTCCTTTATTTATCCTCTACTCATCCGTTTTACTCTCTCCCTCCGTCGATCTTCTCTTTCTCTTGATCGCCTCCGTCCATTCTTTATCATTTCTTAATTCAGAATTGTGATCGATGGATGATTATTTTAGCGCGGAGGAAGAGGCTTGCTATTACTCCTCCGATCAAGATTCTTTGGATGGAATTGATAATGAAGAGTCTGAATTGCAGCCTCTGTCCTCTAAAAGATCAAACACTCAGGTTCTCTTATATACACTCTTCTTCCTCTCTTCATTCTTCTATCTCTTTCTTCTTAATATCCGTGATTGTTTCATATTTGGTTGTTATTGGTAATTCTCTTCCCCCTCAATTTTTGTGGGTTGTTGATATTTCGTGAAAATTTTGAACCTTTTCAAAGTGAATTTCATTGCAATTGTGAGATTGAAAATCTGGTTCCGGCATCATTGTTCATCTGAATTTCTCATTTTTCACAGTGTTTAGGATTCTAATTTATTGCAGAATTGTTCTGTTCTGTTCTTCTCTGTTTGAAATTAGGGTTTGTTAACAGTTATTCTACAATTTTGCAGGTCATCACTCAGGAATCGCTTCTAGCAGCACAGGTAAAATCAGCAGAGATGATTTTACTCTCGGGTTTAATTTTAAGCTTTAGTTTGGTTTGAGTTATTGGTTTTCTGATGCAGAGAGAAGATTTGCTAAGGGTGATGGAATTGTTATCAATAAAGGAGCACCATGCACGGACTCTTCTTATTCATTACCAGTGGGATGTGGAGAAGTTGTTTGCTGTGTTTGTTGAGAAAGGAAAAGATAGCTTGTTTTCTGGAGCTGGTGTCACTGTCTTCGATTATCAATATGGCAACTCTTCCTTTCCTCAGTCTTCACAGATGAGTTGTGATGTTTGCATGGAGGATTTACCAGGTGATCACATGACAAGAATGGACTGTGGCCATTGCTTTTGCAATAATTGTGAGTACCCTCTTGCTGTAATTTGTTGCAAAGGTTGACATATGATGTAACACAGTTCTTGTTTCGTTTTAGGTTGGACGGAGCATTTTACTGTGCAGATAAATGAAGGTCAGAGCAAAAGGATTAGATGCATGGCTCATCAATGTAATGCTATTTGTGATGAAGATATTGTCAGGAGTCTAGTCAGTAAAAAGCGTCCAGATCTAGCTGCGAAGTTTGATCGTTACCTTCTTGAGTCGTACATCGAAGATAACAGAATGGTCAAGTGGTGTCCTAGCACTCCGCATTGTGGGAATGCTATACGAGCTGAGGATGACAAGTTGTGCGAAGTTGAATGTTCTTGTGGTCTTCAGTTCTGTTTCAGTTGTCTGTGTCAAGCCCACTCCCCTTGCTCTTGTTTGATGTGGGAGTTATGGAGAAAGAAGTGTCGAGATGAGTCTGAGACAATCAACTGGATAACCGTTCACACAAAGCTGTGTCCCAAATGTTACAAACCTGTGGAAAAGAATGGTGGATGCAATCTCGTGAGGTGTATTTGTGGGCAGTGTTTTTGGTAAGAACTCGAGCCTTGTTTCCTCAATGCTTTTTTTTCCTATTTTGCATTTGTTTTTTCTATGCTTTGAGACGATCAAATGTCAAATGGTGGAAGTGTCTCTCATGTTTGGTTATTAAAATGTACAGTTGGCTATGTGGTGGAGCTACTGGAAGTGATCACACTTATAGGAGTATCGCTGGTCACAGTTGTGGTCGGTACCAAGATGACAAAGAGAAGCAGATGGAAAGAGCGAAGAGAGATTTAAACAGGTATACGCATTATCATCACCGATACAAAGCTCATACAGATTCATCAAAGCTAGAAGATAAACTTAGGGATACTATCCATGAGAAAGTGTCGAAATCAGAAAAGAGGGAGTTGAAGCTTAAAGACTTCAGCTGGGTCACCAATGGACTCGACCGGTTATTCAGATCAAGGCGAGTTCTTTCATATTCGTATGCTTTTGCATATTATATGTTTGGTGAAGAGATGTTTAAAGATGAGATGACCCCTGAGGAGAGAGAGATAAAGAAGAATTTGTTTGAGGATCAGCAGCAACAACTTGAAAGTAATGTGGAGAAACTTTCGCAGTTCCTTGAGGAGCCCTTTGATGAATTTAGTAATGATAAAGTTATGGCGATAAGGATTCAAATCATCAATTTGTCTGTCGCCGTCGATACACTCTGCAAGAAAATGTACGAGTGCATTGAGAATGACTTACTCGGATCTCTCCAACTTGGCATCCACAACATCTCACCTTACAGATCGAAGGGAATCGAACAAGCAGCTCAGTTTTATGCTTCCTGGAATTCCAAAGATGCTGACAAATTCCAACCTTTGGATAGTGGTACAAGCGGTAATCAACTCTCGGTGAACGATGATCATTGTATTCTAGTAACGAATCAATGAATCAAAATCCTAATGAGTGATAAATATTTTTATACAGGAGTGACATCGAGGCCTGAGCAAGCTTCAGGATCAAGGAGCTCGGAAGACACCATTTGCTCATCTTCACAGAAACGTCCCAAAAAAGAAGGAAGTTTCTTAAACAACAAAGTCACTTTATTGGATTTGAACTTGCCAGCTGATTTCGTCGACCAGAACTGAACTCAAATCCTCTCTTGCTTAGTCCAAATGAGATATGATGACATAGCAAAAGGTGTTTGACTATATATCTATCACCTTCAAGACTCGTGACTCTGGACTGATTAATTTGTCTTTCTTATAGTTTTTCTGGTTTTCGTACAACTATAATTATGACTACCCCTTACTTTTGCTTCTTTAGTTATAGATCTTTAATTCAGCCTCTTTAAACTCTGCTGCTTCTCAATGTCTATGATGTCAAAAGAGTTATTTTATTAGTAACTAATTTAATAACTAAAAACATTTGTATTTACCGGTATAGCTTCTAGTTGTTATCTCATTTTCTGATTTGATCCCAAGTATAGAGAAGTAACCCACAAATTGTAATAAATTACGGTTAAGACAAAAGAAGTAAAGAAACTGGTCTGAACTTATTATCATGAGTTTGCGTTCGCTTTTTTTTTTTTTTTGAGTAATTAAGCAAAAGAAAGGAGCTTTGTGTTTTGTCATTGGAGTGGCCAAATATATCAAACTTTCAGAATCTGTGCTCGTTCGTACAGTACCCATCAGATGCTACTTCCAGCTTTTTCCCTCTTTCAAATAAAAATAAAACTCACTGCTTTCTTTGCCTCAAAAAGTATCAGGATGATAAAATGTTGGTTAAATGTTGAATTAGTATTAGGATGATTACCTAAGGAAGGGGATTACTGCTTGATAAAAATGGTTTTCTTCAACAATAAGTACTTTCTTTTGGTATAAATGGCATCTAGTCTTATATACACATCACCGCAAAAAAAAAATTGGTTTTTTTTTTCAAGAGCCCACTAAATAAAAACAAATAATTGAATTAAGTTTGCAAAGGATTATACATTATTAAGTTGTTAATGCTAAGATGCAACTTATAGCAAGAACAAAA